>NC_045993.1:9142567-9185067 GCF_010909765.2 Amblyraja radiata | reverse complement strand
CCAAGACCCTGTCCCAAGACTCGTCCTTGATTATGCTGTTGTCCTTGCCGAGGCAGCATGAGGTGTGGGTCAATGGAAGGGAGGTTAGTTTGTGTGATACTTCGCACTTGTGCAGTGCTGGGGATGGCGAATTCAATTTCCCTTCTGCGCACACCACAAGGACCCACAGCCTGCCGAGGAGCCTCCCGGAGCTACCTACGCGTCTCACTCTGAGTGTGCACAGTGGTTCGAGTGGCCACCACTGTAGAAATGTGGTGCAAGTTTCATGCATTGCAAAATGCACTTTGCTGGTGCGTGTGCATCGCCGCGCAGTTTGCAATATTTCTGCAACCCAGAAATGACCTGAAACATCAGCTCTGCTTCTCTTTGCCCCACCTGTGAACGCTTACAACATCTTCTGTCTCCATTTGCAGATTTCCCAGCAATTGAACTTGGTTTAAATTAGAACGACTGCCAGAGAAACAGGCCCACCATGAACCACCGAGGGCAAGTGAGCGGCTACCACTCACGTGCTGTGACGGAGCGTCGAACTGCAACCATTGTGGTTCAGAGCCACAGACAGCTTCAGACTTTAGACTTCAGAGACACAGCACGGAAACAGGCCCCTTTGACCCGCTGAGTCCGTGCCGATCAGCGATCACCCCGCACACTAGCACCATCATACGTAAGCACACTAGGGACAATTTACAGAAGCCAATTAACCTACAAACCTGCACGTCTTTGGCGTGTGGGAGGAAACTGGGGCACCCGGAGAAAACCTATGCCGTCACAGGGAGAACGTGCAAACTCCACAGACAGCACCCGTAGTCAGGATCGAATTTGGGCCTCCGGTGCTGTAAGGCAGCACCTCTACCGCTGCGCCCCTTGTATTTGTACTGTATCTGAGATGCTTATCTAACTTATCTCACAGGCAGCAGGGACCCAGGTTCGATCCAAACCTCGGGTGCTGTCTGTGCGGAGTTTGCGTGTTCTGCCCGTGACCACATGGGTTATCTCCCAGGTGCTCCGGTTTCCTCCGGAATCCCAAAGACATGTGGGTTTGTAGGTTAATTGGCCCTCTGTAAATTGCCACTACTGTGTAGGGAGTGGATGAGGAAGTGGGATAACATGGAACCAGTGTGAATGGGTGATCGACGGTCAGCATGGACTCGGTGGGCCGAAGGGCCTGTTTCCACACTGTATAATAATAATAATAATAAATTTTATTTATGGGCGCCTTTCAAGAGTCTCAAGGACACCTTACAAAAATTGAGCATGTAGAGGAAAAACATGTAAGGGGAATGAAATAAATAGTAGAGACATGACTAGTACACAAAGTAAAGACAGAACTAAACTAATGGAGATAGATCTTAGATACGTGTTTATGTATAGTGATATGTAGTGGGCTCTATGCAAAAAAAGATTTCACTGTAGATAGACACATAATGCTGGAGTAACTCAACGGGACAGGCAGCATCTCTGGATAGAAGGAATGGGTGGCGTTTTGGGTCGAGACCCTTCTTCAGACTGAACCTATTCCTTCTCTCCAGAGATGCTGCCTGACCCACTGAGTTACTCCAGCATTATGTGTCTATCTTCGGTGTAAAGCAGCATCTGCAGTTCCTTCCAACACAACCAGAGTTTCACTGTACCTCGGTACATGTGGCAAATAAAGTAGCAAAGACCAGGGAAAAGGGAAATTCTGCAACATCTCGGAGGGGAGGTGAGCCAGTGGGCTTAATAGGGCCTGTTCCATCGTAGTGGTTGCATGCACACTGAGTAGAGAAACCTCACCTTGTGTTGCGACACTTGATTTTTTTCATTGCAAGAAGTGAAACAGATAAAGAAGTAGAGTTAGTTTCTCAAGCATTTTGCAGAACGCGTTAAATAGGCCAATGTTCGCAGGTCACCAGCCTAAAGCACCAATGTGAACAAGAACCATTTCACTGCCTCCTGCCGCTGCTACCAAGTCTACCAATGTTTCAGTGATATAAAATACTAATCATTTTTAATCATTAAAATAAATGATAGACAATAGACAATAGGTGCAGGAGTAGGTCATTCGGCCCTTCGAGCCAGCACCGCCATTCACTGTGATCATGGCTGATCATCCCCAATCAGTACCCCGTTCCTGCCTTCTCCCCATATCCCCCGACTCCGCTATCTTTAAGAGCCCTATCTAGCTCTCTCTTGAAAGCATCCAGAGAACCTGCCTCCACCGGCCTCTGAGGCAGAGAATTCCACAGACTCACAACTCTCTGTGAGAAAAAGTGTTTCCTCGTCTCCGTTCTAAATGGCTAACCCCTTATTCTTAAACTGTGGCCCCTGGTTCTGGACTCCCCCACACCGGGAACATGTTTCCTACCTCTAGCGTGTCCAAACCCTTAACAATCTAGATGCAGGAAGATTATTCCCGATGTTGGGGAAGTCCAGAACAAGGGGTCACAGTTTAAGGATAAGAGGGAAGTCTTTTAGGACCGAGATGAAAAAATCATTTTTAACACAGAGAGTGGTGAATCTGTGGAATTCTCTGCCACAGAAGGTAGTTGAGGCCAGTTCATTGGCTATATTTAAGAGGGAGTTAGATGTGGCCCTTGTGGCTAAAGGGATCAGGGGGCATGGAGAGAAGGCAGGTACAGGATACTGAGTTGGATGATCAGCCATGATCATATTGAATGGCGGTGCAGGCTCGAAGGGCCGAATGGCCTACTCCTGCACCTATTTTCTATGTTTTCTATGTTTCTATACTATACTAAACTAAACTTAACTAAACTAAACTAAACTGAATTAAACTAAACTAAACTAAAGACTGGTCATCTCTGATGAGCCGTGGGTTTGATGTCAGTTTAAACCCAGCTTGTGCCAATATTGCTCCCATCTCGGGATAACAGCAACTAAAAGGCGTTGCCCAGAGCTGGGGACTGATTCTTGCAGCCGGGGTGAGAAGCTTCCAACTCAGGTAGCGACGGTTGTGCACGGGCTGACAGAGATGAGAGGTGAGATAAGAGGGAGTGTTTTGTCGGTTGTTCTGCTATCAGATGGTGTCAGGAAGCAGGGAGAGGAGCAGACGGGTTTTGGTGAGCAGAGCTGAAGGCTGGCTTACCCTTTGAGGCAGTGCAGGTGTGGTGCACTGCGAGGAAACCAAACCTCTCTCTGCGGCCACCAGCTGCAGCTAAAGCGTCTCAGATCTTCACAGAGTCACACAGCAGAAACAGGCCCTTCGGCCCAACTTTCCCACACTGGCCAGCATGTCCCATCCACGCTAACCCCACCTGTCCCTCCAAACCTGTCCCCTGTCCGATCCAGGTAACCATCTAAATGTTCCTTAAAGGTTGCGGGAGTCCCTGCCTCAACTACCTCATCTGGCAGCTCGTTCCATACACCCATCACCCTTTGTGTGGAAAATGTCACCCAGATCTTTCTCACAGTGGTCTGTTCATGAACCACACACATCTCGAGAATTCACAGAACCTCTACGAGGTGAAGATCCTTCACAGAAGGCCATTCGGCCCACAGAGTCTCTGCTGGCTCTTTTGTTGTGCTCCCCAATTTGTCTCGCCCTACCTTCACAATTACCTGCCTCTAAAGTGTGTCCGGGCTTTGAATCACATGCCCAAGTATGTCCAGGGTGGCACAATATCCATTCACACATGCTGTCTGTACGGAGTTTGTACCTTCTCCCTGTGACTGCGTGGGATTTCTTCTGGTACTTCGGTTTCCTCCCACATTTCACAGGGTTGTAGGTTAATTGGCTTCAGTAAAATTGTAAATTGTCCCTAGTGTGTGTATGGATAGTGCTAGTGTACGGGGCTATCGCTGGTCGGCGCGGACTTGGTGGGCCGAAGGGTCTGTTTTCACGTTGTCCCTCGCTAGTCTAAAGTAAAGTCTAATTTAATTCCCCTGTCCCACTTAGGAAACCTGAACGGAAACCTCTGGAGACTTTGCGCCCCACCCAAGGTTTCCGTGCGGTTCCCGGAGGTTTTTGTCAGTCTCCCTACCTGCTTCCACTACCTGCAACCTCCAGCAACCACCTGCAACCTCCGGGAACCGCACGGAAACCTTGGGCGGGGCGCAAAGTCTCCAGAGGTTTCCATTCAGGTTTCCTAAGTGGGACAGGGGCGGATCTCTGGAGAACATGGACAGGTGACGTTTCGGGTCGGGGCCCTTCTTCAGACTCATGTCCATTCCAGACTACAAGAATGGAGATAGACACAAGTCTGAAGAAGAGCCTCGACCCTAAACGTCACCCATTCCTTCTCTCCACCGATGCTGCCTGTCCCGCTGAATTTCCCCCGCTCTTTGTGTCTATCCTCGGTATAAACCAGCATCTGCAGTTCCTTCCTATACAAGAACGGAGTGCCGGGCTTGAGAGGGGAAGAGATGTCTCGCTGCTAATTCATACGTGTGTTCTCGTCCCTCTCTGTCCAGTCAGGAGGTAGATGGGAGGTTTGATTGCCTGTGTGTTTTGGGGAGGGCGCGCTTCCGTTTTAACTTTGTGCATCTTCTCCTCCAGGTGCTGAGCACTGAGGACGACTGGTACAAAGCTGAGATCCATGGAGAAGAGGGATTTGTGCCGAAGAACTACATTGAAATCAACTTCCCCAGGTCAGTGTCAGTCGAAGAACAAGGGCCGGCAGGAGGGTGAACCGAAGTAGTGACTCCGGGAAAAAAAGCTCCATTGAAATTTAAAATTTTTTTTTTTATTTTATTATTTATTTCGAACAGAATAAAAGAATAAAAAGCAAGTGTGAAACAGCATACAAAAAACAAAACAAAAATATTTATAAAGTGTCATAAACAATATCTATAAATAAATGAAATCGTATGTGTCCGAAAAGGAGCAGGAAGAAGCCAAAGCTTATTAATTCCCACCCCTTATTCAACTGCTTGTAATTATCTTATACAAATTTAGCAGCTATATGTACTCCATATGTACACCAGCCACTATATGTACACCAAATTATTTACATTTGAACACTAATCAAATATTTACAAAGCCATACAAAAAAGAAAAGAACCATTTTTTTTAACTCCCCTTCCTTCTTCCCACACTGGGCTTTAAGCCCTGGGCCACATCCATTGCCAGAGTGAGACCACAGGCAAACTGGAGGAACAGCACCCGGCTAGCTCAGCCGCTAGAGCATGTATTCAGTATTCAGTATTCAGTGTTACCTTTATTATCATTTCACTGAGTATGTGTAGGGGTTTTGCGTTTCCCTTTACTCCACTTCGGGCCCAACTGTCCAAGTTATTCTCTCCCTTGTCGAGGGTCAAACGGCCACCACTCCACCTCGGAATTATGGTGGGGTATGATAAAAAGGTTGAATTGACCAGAGCGTGCTGATGAGAGAAAACAGAAACCAAGATGGACTCAAAGCAAGTCTAAATTACAGGCTTTATTAAACAATGAGAAATCGAATCTCACCAACACTACATAATACATGGCTAAACTTATGCTTTAAACTAAGACTATCGGGCACGTCGTAAAACTTACTTTACACAATTTTACCCCCCTTTCCCTTTATTTTCTCAACCTCTATCCTATTTCGGGAATTTCACCAGGTCACCGGGATACTCACAGCTAGGTCGATGCAGGCCCACGAGCTGTCCAGCAGAGCAGAAAGAGAGCGAGTTCTGGCTTGACTCCGGCTTTGACATAGTTAGTGGGCAATCCTCCAGCCTCAAGAGCTGTAAACACTCCTGGTGAGAAGGTGAAATTATGTACCCCGAAAGCCCCCTTAATTGCTAAACTAGGCCCTCGAAGCACATTAACTTACACTATACACCTTTTACTTTACATCAATCCCACAAACCATACAGTACCCTCACGACCATTCCCTGAAAATGCAGGGATTACAACATATGTACAAAAACTATTGCACTAGAGTACAGACATTTTACAGTGATGGGGTGTCGTTACGGTGACGTCGGGCGGCTCGATTTACAAGCTGTTGTAATTTAGCCATCCTCCTCCGCCTTTTAAATTTGCAATTAATGCATAGCAAATACACCACAATTATCATCTGGCAGATGATCAGAACATGGGACACGATGCGGACCCATGCTGGAACTATGATCCAGGACTCCAGGTCCCACCAACTTGGAGACTTGATCTCTTCGATCTCCCTGGCGATATCCAGAGTCTTTTGTTCCAGGGAGAAGAAGTGTTTGTGCGACAACTCGACCGCCACCAGCAACTCTTTTAATTTTTCCTTCACTGGGGGAATATCATACCCAAAATGGGCAACATAGTTAAATAAGTCAGTTACATTTTCTCGTACCGAGAGGTGAACCGAAGAAGGTTCCGGGATGGGTAATATTCGCTGCTGTGCCACATGGACTTCTGCCCTGGGTTTAAAGCAGAAGCTGCTGTGCGGTATCGGGCACCACAGCTGTGATCCGTGCTGATACCGCTGGGCACTTGTGGTGACACAGTACGTCCCACTGCCTATATACGCCACCTGTGGAGGGACATGGTCTGCCGCCATCGCCTCCATGGTGCAGTTTATAGGCTGTGCCCCAACAGTCCTGAACCCACACTGAGGCCTAGCCTCAGCGCCCATGTGCTGGGGACACAGGATTACCTGTGCTCCCCGGCTCCGACAACCCAAAAGGTCAATGCCTGTCACAGCTTGCTCCCTCACTATGACATAGGGCGGGACCTTCCCGTAGCGAATATGCACCCCCCCACGAACAACTCCCATGTTCTCCACTCGGTACAGAGGAGCTGGTCGTGCTGAGGTTCCCATCACCGGGATTCTTATGACCACTCCCATTATGGTGTGATTGGATTTTCCGCAATCCACCGGTACCGGGTAGGCCTCGGAGGCCACACGAAGCTGACAAGCACTCAAAGTGCTGTTATAAGGGTGTAGCGCTGCTAGGTGCTGGTTGCTTATCCAGGAGGGGACCCAACCTTGCCTCAGGTCTTCCAGGTTGCTCCTCCCCTCCCCCAACAACCACGCACCATACAGCCCACACACCTCATTCTGTGCAGCCTGATCGGACGCATTCCGGTCCTCTTTAATCAAAGCGTTTATCATTTTTGCATGTGTCTCCAATTGTGCTATGATTTCTTTTAGATGTAGAGTCATTGGCACTTCTTCGTGCAGTCCCGATCCTACCACCGCATTTTCCTCCCCCAGAACCTTTCGTAACTGGCCCTTCAACTGATTGATCTGCAAGGCCAGTTCTACGTTGTCCATGCTATTAATAATAGATGTCCCCGTGTTAAATGCTGTAAACCCGTCGTTAACCACCCCTCGTCTTTGCCTACCGGACCCCAAAGTGAAATCCCCTCCCCCGCGGTACATCTCCTCTATGTCTATGTCCCCGAAATCCAGGTTGTGGAATTTCTGGAACATGTCTTTTTAATTCCGTCTTGCGGGGGCACCATGCGGGTAACCGCACTTCAGTCAAATCCGATGGACTCCTCCGTGACCCCGCGACGCGCCACGCACATCCGGAGGCACATCGTTGCCATCATCCATACGGCGGGGCTACTTATCTGGAAAACAAAGCAAAACACCTCCTTGCCTCCACAGAGCTATCTGCCTAATAATGGCATTTGGGGTTTTGATTGTCTGTTATGGTCCACTTTTCCACAGCACATCCCTTCAATCCCGTACTGTCTGTACCTGTACTCCCCTACAAAACCCTATATCTAATTACCAAACGCTAACTACACAAACCACACACAAACCAATGCTATATACAACGCCACCCGTCTCCGGGTGGCCAACTCATAACTGGTCCCCGTGACGCTGGGGCCATCCCTCTGTTGGGCCCTCCCGTGCAGGCCAGAACTCCTCCTGTTAAGGGGCCTGACTGCCCCTCAACTCCCTTTGCACTACGGGGTTTCGAGATACCCCTACGTTCCCTGTGGAGACTGGGCTCCCTCCAGCCGCACTCCGTAGTGCCCTGTTTCGGCCACTCTCCTTCCCGGCCCTCCTGTGGCCGGCCCTAGCCCTAGGTTTAATTAGGGATGGGGACCACCTTACTGGGGGTTTAGTGACCCTGTCACTCCTACGTCTGACCGGGGGTTCCCACACCAGAGGTGATACCTCCATTTTCTCTGCTTCTGCTAGTTCTGCCTCTCTTAGGCAGTCTACGGTACCTGCCTGCGGAGGGCTGGAGTCAGCCTCCTTCTCCGCTGCTTCCAGTCCTCGCCCTGGAACACAGCCGGCTACTTCAGGCTGACTACCTGTGGACTCGCCTGGCTTCCCTATGGTTTCCACATCAACCCGGGTCTGTTCTTGAACTTTACCCCCATATGGTCCCTCTATCTTCTCCTGCCTGCAAATGGCTACTGAGGCAGCCTTTAAAATGGGGTCTTGTGCCTGGACCGTGGTCAGGTCCGGGGCCAAAACCACTCCCGCACTCTCCTTTTCTCGAGGCTGCTTCCTGGCTGCAGCTACCTGTCCTTCCTCATAGGGGCCCCATGCTTTCCCACTCCTGGCTCCTTCTCTGGCCCTCTGATTTCCCTTGCCCCGTGGACTATAGGGCACCCCACTAGAGAGAGGGGATGTACGGGGATTGTCCGTGTGGACAATGGTACTGGAAGCACCTGTGTCCAGCAGGTAACTCCCGACCACATCCTGGACCTCCATCTTGACCCAGGGTCTCCCACATGGGCCATACTCTAACGGGCATAGGAATGTGGGCTGTTTTGCTGGGAGTCATAAAGGTGCCGGGGGTGCGGATACGGGCGCGCCCTGGCCTGTTGCCATGGCTACCTGTCCGGACCCTCCCGCCTTTGGCTGCAAATAGGTAATTAGATCTCTTACATCTATTGTTACCTCCGGGGCTGGGTTCGGCCGTTACCGGGGTCCTATCCCCCACTGCTCTACTTGGGTTTCTGCACTCCCTCTTGTAGTGCCCGGGCTTCCCACACCCGTAGCACACCAGCCTCATCTCGGAAGAGGTCTGGCTGCCTTCCTGTTTCCATTGCCTCCTTTTGGGGGGTGCCGATCCCTCATACACTGCCCACAGCCTGTCTGCGAACATGTCCGGGGACTCAGCTACCTGCTGCTTCGTCTCCCCCACACTGGTGAAAGGACTACCCTGATTCAACCCCATGGCCTCCAGAACCGCTGTCTGTGCCGCTACCCATGTTTCAGGTCTTCCCCCTTCCCTGGAGGTCACCGCCTTGCATAGGTATGAATCTAGGGTCATCAGTAGCAGCTTTACCTGTTCTACCTCATCGCAATCGTTTATGTCGGCTGCCTGCTGCACCTCCATAAAATGCAATGACGGGTCTCCTGCCCTGGTTAACTTGGGAACGTGAGCCACCATCCCCCTCAGCACATGTGCCCCATGGGGAATGATGATATCACTCTCTATGGGCCCCCTATCTGCCTGCCCTACCGGGGGACCATATTTCCTTTGCCGTACCGGGCACATCTGCCCTACCCGGGGCTGTTGCCCATTTACCCCCCGGCTCTCCCACCATGATCGGTAACCCCACCACCTCGTGGTGTGCTACACATGGCGCAGAAGCCGCTAACTGAGGGTGCTCTCCCGCCCCTCCTTGGGCCTGTCCCTCCCCGGACAACCCGAACCCCACCTGCCGACCCGGAACTATCCCCGGCGCCTCAGGAGGCGGTCTATTCCCCTTTGCCCCTGGGGAATCATCTGCTGAGGGAAGCCCTCTGCCCCCGGGGGACCCCCCTGGTCCTACCAGGTGAACCCGTCCCCTAGTCTTGGACAGAATCTCCTCCAGCTGCGCTATCCTAGCCTGGCAAGGCCCGTGATCACTATCCCCTAGCTCGCTATGGGCCACCCTGTATGCTGCTTGTATATCCTGGAACTTTCCCTCCAGCTCCAGTTCCTGGGCGTTCCGTTCCCTCTCCTTTGCCTCTACCACCTGGCATTGGAGGAATTCCTGGGTATTTCTGTGGAACTCCCTCGCCTGCAAGATACACTGCCTGGCTTTACTGCATTCCTCAGATAGCCCTTCCCCTTCTCTAGCGCTTTCTTCAGCGCTGGCCCTAGCTTCTCTCAGTTGCTCTTCCAGTCTATCTACCTGTCTCTGCATTTTTGCTACCTGCTGTGATAGGCACACTAGCCAAACTGCCTTTTCCTGCCCTTTATTATACGCTTTGCTTTCCGTCCATTGAGCAGCAGCTGCTGCAGGCTGCTGTGCTGTCAACAATGCTATCACCCATTGTTTGGTGAGATTGATCTTTTTAAACAGATAAGAGTAGATTATCTCTTCCATCTTGCTACGTTCTCTCACCCCCTCTGGCAAATCACATATCCCAAACCACCGAGGTCCTGCCACGGTCGCCATTCTGTAGGGGTTTTGCGTTTCCCTTTACTCCACTTCGGGCCCAACTGCCTGAGTTATTCTCTCCCTTGTCGGAGGGTCAAACGGCCACCACTCCACTCGAGCGGTTTCCAAGGGAGAGAATACAACAAAAGGGATTCCCCTAGGTTCTAGACCTCGGAATTATGGTGGGATATGATAAAAAGGTTGAATTGACCAGAGTGTGCTGATGAGAGAAAACAGAAACCAAGATGGACTCAAAGCAAGTCTAAATCACAGGCTTTATTAAACAATGAGAAATCGAATCTCACCAACACTACATAATACGTGGCTAAACTTATGCTTTAAACTAAGACTATGGACGGAAAACTATCGGGCACGTCGTAAAACTGACTTTACACAATTTTACCCCCCTTTCCCTTTATTTTCTCAACCTCTATCCTATTTCGGGAATTTCACCAGGTCACCGGGATACTCACAGCTAGGTCGATGCAGGCCCACGAGCTGTCCAGCAGAGCAGAAAGGGAGCGAGTTCTGGCTTGACTCCGGCTTTTATACCTGAGCTTCCTTTGAAACCCCCAGGTGGTCCTCTGGATAAAAGGGTTCTTTTGATGATTCCCAGTTTCGATCTGGCATGAACAATAGGCTTCCGATGATAAGGGGTTTGCTGATGTCATGATCCCTCAGCCTGATCGTTATCCCATCGCCTGGATGGGCTCCTATTGTCTCGATGGATGGTTCATCCAAGATGGTGATTGTGCTTGCTGCTGGCCTGTTTACCACCGTCTGCTGAGGCTTGGTTCCTTCCTTTGTGTATCCAAGATAATCTCGTTATCTCCGTCTTAGCCTTTCCTGCCCACACCATTCGCATAGTTGTGTGATGCCCAAGTCCACAGGCCAGACAGGTTTGAAACTTGAAACTGATTCTTTCTGTGGATTGGGGTTTTTTCCGTTGCAGCCAGCAAATCTGTCTTTTTAAAATATCCATGTCCTTATCTGAGTTCTTCCATAATTTTGGAGGATATGCCCCAATAACTTACATATGGATTATAAATATGTTGGACACAGCACATCTTGAAGAAATGCGATTCCTCCTAACAGATAAACCAGACCAATTCTTAACTCCCTCACGCAGAGAGTGGTGAATCTGTGGAATTCTCTGCCACAGAAGGTAGTTGAGGCCAGTTCATTGGCTATATTTAAGAGGGAGTTAGATGTGGCCCTTGTGGCTAAAGGGATCAGGGGGTATGGAGAGAAGGCAGGTACGGGATACTGAGTTGGATGATCAGCCATGATCATATCGAATGGCGGTGCAGGCTCGAAGGGCCGAATGGCCTACTCCTGCACCTATTTTCTATGTTTCTAAGTTGGTCTCCATTTATTGACTTCTTGGAAGCATATGGTGCAACAAAATCGTAAAAAAACAACTGTTTCAGGTCTAGGTGAAGGATGGTCAAGAATATAAATACTTATCTCCTATCTCCTATTTTCTACACTTTCTCTCTCCCTTTCTTCTTTTTTTACTTCTCTCCCTCACTCTCTCTCTCTTTTTGGGGGGTTTCCCTCACACACTGCACGTCACATGTTTTTTCTACTCTCTATTTGCCTACTCTCTTTTTCTCTCTCTCACTTAAAAAATAAAATAAAAAATGAAACTGTACATAGAATGTAACATGCCAACATATATTTGGCGCCTGAACAAAGGTGCCATTGTATTGTACAAATAAAAAAATCAATCAATAAATCAATAAATAAATAAATGGATAAATAAATAGATAAATAAATAAATAGAAAATAATTTCACTGAGTACTTACATAGAAGAAACAAAAAATTGTTTCTCATCAGTTCCTGTCAGTGCAGTTAATGAAAACAGAATAAATACATACAACTTTCAAATTAACATATCTAAAATAGACCTAAAATTGACCTCAGACCGAACAGTGACTTTACCTTAGATACACAAAAATGCTGGAGAAACTCAGCGGGTGCAGCAGCATCTATGGAGCGAAGGAAATGGGTGACGTTTCGGGCCGAAACCCTTCTTCAGACTGATGGGGGGTGTGGGGGAGAAGGAAGGAAAAAGGGAGGAGGAGGAGCCCGAGGGCGGGGGTATGGGAGGAGACAGCTCGAGGGTTAAGGAAGGGGAGGAGACAGCAAGGGCTAGCAAAATTGGGAGAATTCAATGTTCATGCCATCTGGACGCAAGCAACCCAGGCGGAATATGAGGTGCTGTTCCTCCAATTTCCGGTGTTGCTCACTCACAAGCAAGACTTTACCTTGACAGGAGTCTAGCTGTCAAAGTTTGGGCGGGGTTAGATGTGTGGGTGTATGAGGTATGGGGAGGGGACACAGTCCGTTAACCAGTCTTATTGCCTGTGGGAAGAAGCTGTGTAGCATCCTGCTGGTTCTGCAGCAGATACTCCTGTACCTCTTCCCAGATGGCAGAATGGAGAAGATGTGGAGACCCTATACTTAGAAAGAATTAGACTTGTCTTAATGGACAAACAAGATCTTTTCCATAAAATTTGGGCTCCATTCATTAACTATCTGAAGGGATAGATTGGCACAGCACGAGGACCCAACTGAAACTTGAACTCAGGAATAGATGAAAAGCTATACTTTATAACCTATGAACCTGTCTCCATTGATGTATTACAGGTAACCCATTCCACCTCCCTTGTTTTTCTGTTCTGTTTTTTTTTTTTTTGCTTTCTTTTTTATTTGTAACTTTCTACCCTGTCTTTTTCCCTCTTTCTATAAAAAATAAAAACACTAGAAGCAGAAGTAATTGATAATGGAAAATTTTAATAATGTATGACTGATGTATATGAAAAGTTTTTTTACTATAATATGTAACTACATTTTATAATATGTCTACTTCTAATAAATAAATTAAAAAAAAAAAAAAAAAGAATGGAGAAGATGTGGTGTGATGGGTGATATGTGACCCTTAATGTCAGGGTCGTAGGTTCGAGACCCATGTTGGGCCATATTCGCTTCAGGGGCGGCACGGTGGCCCAGCGGTAGAGTTGCTGCCTCGCAATGCCAGAGAACCGGGTCCGACCCTGGCCTCAGGTACCCTCTGCACAGTTACTCCAGTGTGTACGTTCTTCCCGTGACCTGCGTGGGTTTTCCCACAATCCAAACACCTACAGGTTTGTAGGTCAATTGTCCCGAGTGCGTAGGATAGTGTTAGTGTACGGGGTGATCGTTGGTCAGCGTGGACAGTCAGTTAGCCAAAGGCCCTGTTTCCGCCCAGTATCTCCAAAGTCTAAAGTAAAGCACCTCATATTCCGCTTGGGTAGCTCACAACCAAACGGTATCAACTGTGAATTCTCCAATTCTCACACAGGAACTCAACAGGTTAAGCAGCACCTTAGTTTAGAAGTAGACACAAAGTAGCAATGTTACAACATTTTGAGATTTAAAAAATCAAGACTGCAATTTATCCCATCAAATAAAGCATAAAAAGAAGTTTAATTTGACACCTAATTCACTTTCATATCTCAAGTATTTAAAAAGTTATGGCCATTTTCATACTCGGAAATTAGCATCTTGTTCCCTATTGATTTTCTATGGACATAACAAAAAAGCTGTGATCGTGGACAGTCAAAAGCCCATAACTTTCTTAAAAAATAAGAGAACTGAATGAAATTTTCAGTTATCATAGATTGAACCATTCTGAAACAAATATAAAATAATCTTACTTGGATGACCTGAAATTAAAGCATATAATTAGTTAGTTACCCAATTGTAGCTAATTTCAAACTTCAATTACTAGATCTAAAAGTCTATCCATTTCTTAATAAATGATTAACATTTTTAAATAGCCTAAGTGTCCAAATAATATTCACAAATAATTCACAATAAAACATGATTTTTAAATCTCATTTACATTAATTTATAGGCCAAATTGAAGGAATTTAGTGTTCAATTGCTGTAAATTAAAGTCCATTTAAATCAGCTTTCTAGTGGGATCCTGTGAACGCGCTGGTTTAGAACGTTCACATTGCGGTAGATTTGTGCCCTCAAATGCCCAGAAAAATACTGCGGGATATAATGGGCCCAAAATTAGCTACTCGCAACATTAAACTTTGTATAAAGGGATCTTAAGAAGCCCTTTTTAATGTAAAAATAAACAGCCTACCTTCCGTTGTCCCCTGTATGAGATCCGGCCGGTTGCCGGCCGTCGGGGGTTTAGAGGTTAATTTTTAAACTACTATAGCAATTAGATAAAGCTCTTAAAACTAATAATAGCTCAAGCGACGGAATCTGCCAGCGAATTTTCGTTAATAATTAACTAGGCTGAACATCCTCGATTTGAACAGCCTAGAGAAAATCGCGTTTTAAACCCGCCCCCCTCTAAACGGCGCCAAAATCGCGCACACGGGCTGGGACAGATTTTCAGCGACGCTTCAGGTACGCTTTGCAACATACCTACACAAAGAACTGCAGATGCTGGTTTATACCAAAGATAGTCACAAAGTGCTGGAGTAACTCAGCAGGTTACTGTAGTATCTCTAAATAATCTGGATGGGTGACAATTTTGGGCGGAACCCTCTTTCTTCAGTCTATATAGACAATAGACAATAGGCAATAGATCAGTCTGAAGAAGGGTTTCGGCCCGAAACGTTGCCTATTTCCTTCGCTCCATAGATGCTGCTGCACCTGCTGAGTTTCTCCAGCACTTTTGTCTACAATAGACAATAGGTGCAGGAGTAGGCCATTCAGCCCTTCGAGCCAGCTCCGCCATTCAATGTGATCATGGCTGATCATCCCCAATCAGTACCCCGTTCCTGCCTTCTCCCCATATCCCCTGACTCTGCTATTTAAAGATATCTAGCTCTCTCTTGAAAGCATCCAGAGAACCGGCCTCCACAGCCGTCTATGGCAATGAATTCCACAGATTCACCACCCTCTGACTAAAGAAATCCCTCCTCATCTCCTTTCGAAAGGTATGTCCCTTTATTCTGAGGCTGTGGCCTCTGGTCCCAGATGCTCGCACTGGTGGAAACATCCTCCCTATCTAGGCCTTTCACTATTCAGTAAGTTTCAATGAGGTCCCCCCCCCCCCTCATTCTTCTAATCTCCAGAGTACAGGCCCAGTGCCGTCAAACGCTCACCTTATGTTAACCCTGGGAACATTCCTGGGAACATGCCTGGGATCATTCTTGTAAACCTCATCCAGATCCTTTCCAGAGCCAACACATCCTTCCTCAGATATGGTGCCCAAAACTGCTCACAATCCTCCAACTGAGGCCTGACCAGCGCCTTATTGAGCCTCAGCATTACTTCCCTGTTTTTTGTAGTCTAGCCCTCTTGAAATGAATGGTAGCATTGCGTTTTCCTTCTTTACTACCGATTCGACTTGCAAATTAACACATTGGGAATCCTGCACCAGCACTCCCAAGTCCCTTTGTACCTCTGATTTCTGGATTCTCACCCCATTTAGAAAAGTCTACGCCTTTATTCCTACTACCAAAATGCATGACTCCACACTTTGCTCCACTATATTCCATCTGCCACCTCTCTACCCACTCTCCCAACCCGTCCAAGTCCTTCTGCAGAGCCCCTGCTTTCTCTGCATTACCTGCCCCTCCACCTATTTTCATATAATCCGCAAACTTGGCCACAAAGCCTTCAATCCCTCGTCCACATCATTTCTATACTGCTGTAGGAAGGAACTGCAGATGCTGGTTTAAACCGTAGACACAAAATGCTGGAGTAACTCAGCAGGACAGGAATGGGTGACGTTTCAGATCGAGACCCTTCTTCATATACTGTGCTGTGCAACTGTGCAATCCTCATCTACCAGGGGAGACAATGGAGTTGCTGGTTTGTGGTGGAGTTGAACAGTCATCGGGGATGTGGGGAACTTTCATCTGAATGAGTGAAGCCATCTTAACACTGTTTTCTCAAAACAGCTGGTACCACGCTGGGATCGCACGGAATGAAGCGGAGTGCATTCTTTTGGAGCAAGATGTCGGAGCGTTTCTCATCAGGGCCAGTCAGAGTGCCAAGAACGAGTTCTCCATCTCGGTCAGGTAGGTTGCCTGGTCTCTGGGGCCAAAAGAACTCAACTCCTGCGGGGACTCAAACCCTGAACCTTTGAATGGTTCCACTAGAAGTCCAATGCTCTACCCATTATGCCACAGAGCCACCTTCATACCACAATTGGACCCCTCGACCAACAAGCCCACTGCTCAAATTTTGAAGGGGGTGCCTGGATTTGAACCGGCACCTCTCGATCTGCAGTCAAATGTTCTACCACTAAGCTATAGCCTTGACATTGCTGACGGCCTTGAGACATGGATCTTATAGTAACCTCGGCTTGTTTTACTCAGCCATGCTTTAATGGAACCAACCCCAATGGCAAGAGGCAGCTGTGAGGTTGTCCACTTTGGTAGCAAAAACAGGAAGGCAGATTACTATCTAAATGGTGTCAAGTTGGGAAAAGTACAACGGGATCAGGGGGTCCTTGTACATCAGTCTATGAAAGTAAGCATGCAGCAGGCAGTGAAGAAAGCGAATGGCATGTTGGCCTTTATAACAAGAGGAGTCGAATATAGGAGCAAAGAGGTCCTTCTGCAGTTGTACAGAGCCCTAGTGAGGCCACAGCTGGGGTATTGTGTGCAGTTTTAGTCCCCTAATTTGAGGAAGGACATTCTTGCTATTGAGGGAGTGCAGCGTAGGTTTTACAATGTTAATTCCCGGGATGGCGGGACTGTCATATGCTGAGAGAATGGAGCAGCTGGGCTTGTACACTCTGGAGTTTAGAAGGATGAGAGGTTGCAGCATAGTGAATGGTTGTACCATCGAGTGTTGTGCTCAAGAGAGATTCCAACCTCTGTTCCCTCACTTTGTCCCGTGTTTTTCCCAGACACAGGAAAGGTTCTCAATCTTCAGCGGCTCCAGAGTTCCGGGCGTCATTGTGGCGCAGCGGTAGAGTTGGCGCCTTACAGCGCCAGAGCCTTTGGCTACAGGTGCTTGTCTGTACGGAGTTTGTATGTTCTGACCTGCGTGGGTTTTCTCCGGGGTCTCCCGTTTCCTCCCACACTCCAAAGACGTACAGGTTTGTAAGTCTATGAAAGAACTGCAGATGCTGGTTTAAATCGAAGGTCTGAAGAAGGGTCTCGAACCGAAACGTCACCCATTCCTTCTCTCCAGAGATGCTGCCTGTCCCGCTGAGTTACTCCAGCATTTTGTGACTACCTTCGATTTAAACCAGCATCTGCAGTTCTTTCCTACACAGGTTTGTAAGTTAATTGTAGTTTAAGAATAAGGGGTAAGCCATTTAGAACGGAGACGAGGAAACACTTTTTCTCACAGAGAGTTGTGAGTCTGTGGATTTCTCTGCCTCAGAGGGCGGTGGAGGCCGGTTCTCTGGATTCTTTCAAGAGAGAGCTAGATAGGGCTCTTAAAGATAGCGGAGTCAGGGGATATGGGGGGAAGGTAGGAACGGGGTACTGATTGGGGATGATCAGCCATGATCACATTGAATGGCAGTGCTGGCTCGAAGGGCCAAATGGCCTACTCCTGCACCTATTGTCTATAAATTGTCCCTAGTGTGCGTAAGATAGTGTTAAGGTGCGGGGATCGCTGGTCGGCAATATACTCAGTGGTCCGAAGGGCCTGTTTCTGCACGTTATCTCTAAACTAAACTAAACTAAACTAAAGTTCTGGAATTCTAAACACATCCTTGTAAAGTAGATAGAGTGATACAGCGTGGAAACGGGCCCTTCGGCCCAACTTGCCCACACCGACCAACATGTCCCATCTACACTGGTCCCACCTGCCTGCGTTTGGCCCGTGTCCCTCTAAACATGTCCTATCCTTGCCTCCCTTCTGTTTTGTACAGGCACCAGGACGACGTCCAACATTTTAAGGTCCTGCGAGATGGCAAGGGTCACTACTTCCTGTGGTCGGAGAAGTTTGAGTCCCTGAATAAACTGGTGGAATATTACAAAGTCAGCTCCATCTCCAAGACCACGCAGATCTACCTGAGGGACGGGAAGAAGGAAACAAAGGTGAATAAAGGAATGATTTGTGGTTCCGTGTGGAGTTTGGAGGCACGAAGTTCATGTTCATTAGGAGTGGAATTAGGCCATTCGGCCCATCAAGCCCACTCCGCCATTCAATCATGCCTGATCTATCTATCCCTATCCCGCTAATTAGCAGTTGCAAAAGTGACAAATAAAGTTTCAGTGAACCGTTGACGTTCAGGAATCTACAGTTTGAATTAAAGTTGAGGGATCAGTCTTGTAGTTACGGTAGATGCAAAGCGTGAAACAAATTGTGAAGCTGCTGAACTAGTGAAACCTGCTCTGTTGCATTCAAATTAGTTCCGAGCAAATATTGTCTTTAAGCATGTTTGCGTTGCTCACCTGTGCTGCGTCAGTGCTTTTGGAGCGGTAGAGTTGCTACCTTACAGCGCTTGCAGCGCCAGAGACCCGGGTTCGATCCCGACCACGGGTGCTGTCTGTACGGAGTTTGTACGTTCTCCCCGTGACCTGCGTGGCTTTTCTGTAGGCGGCGCGACTCTCGTCAGCAACGGCCTCTGCAGCCCGTCTGCGTTTTTATTATTTTTGTCTATGTTTTTATGTAGTTTTTGTTATTTTCTGTTGGGGTATGTGTGTGTGGGGGGTGGGGGTGGGGTGGGGTGGGAGGGAGGGAGGGGGTAACTTTAAAATCTTTCCCCTGCACGGGAGACCCGACCTTTCTTTGTCGGGTCTCCGTTGTCGTTGGGGCTGCAACGTGGAGCGGCCTCCAACAGGAACGACCTGGGGTTCCAGCAGCGGAGCTGCCGACTACTCACCGTCGCGGAGCTGGCCGAGTCCGGAGCGGGTGGAGCTGTGGTGGACGCTGCTGCCACCCGACCTCCGGAGCTTCGGAGGCTGCAACTGCGGGTCTGGCGGACGGCGGCACCGGGAGCCCGCGGGTCCCTGGAGGGAGACCGCTTTTTGGGGCTCCCGCAACGGCGACTTCTCCCGCCCGAGTTGCGGGGTTGAAGAGCTCCTGGAGCGGGGGCTTACAGCACCGCCCCGCGCGGCTTGGAATGGCCGCGGGACTCTGCGAGCGCACGCCGGGGGCTCTAACAACTAAACCCGGTGCGCGACCTTGCATCACCCGGCGTGGCTTTAATGGCCGCAGGACAATCGCCATCGCCAGCCGGGGGCTTTGACTTTGACTCTGACATCGGGGGGGGGGGGGGGGGGGGGAGAGTGCAGTGGAGAGATAAGTTTCTTTTGCCTTCCATCACAGCAATGTGATGGATGTTTATGTAAATTATGTTGTGTCTCGGGTCTTTATGTTTGTAATGTATGGCTGCAGAAACGTCATTTCGTTTGGACCTCAAGGGGTCCAAATGACAAATAAATTGAATCTAATCTAATCTAATCTTCTCTGAGGTCTTAAGTATCCTCCCACACATGCAGGTTTTTGAGGTTAATTGGCTATCGTCCCTAGTGCGTGCAGATAGTGTCAGTGTGCGGGGATCGCTGGTCGGTGCGGATTCGGTGGGCTCAAAGGCTTGTTTCCGCGCTGTTTCTCCAATGACTGAATGCCCAACATGGGGTCTTGGGTGCAGGTTGCGGGATGTGAGTGAGAGGGAAGGGTTTGGTGTAACATAGACAGCAGGAGCTCGTTAGAGTCATAGAGAGATGTAACAGAGGCACTTTGACCCACGGAGTCCACACTGCCCATCGGAACACTACCCTGCACACTAGAGACAATTTACAGAAGCCAATTAACCGACAAACCTGTACGTTTTTGGAATGTGGGAGGAATGCTGCCTGACCCGCTGAGTTAAGGTAATTTTTTAGGCGACTGCCAGGGACTAGTTTTAATGGAATTCACCTACAACACATGGCAACAACCTACGACAGCAAAAATTGTCGTCAATGTTGCCGAACAAATTTCAACATGTTGAAAATTTTGTGGCAGTCTCCTGTAGTCACCCAAAAAATCACCTAAGTGGGACAGGCCCATCACACCACCACTGTGTCTATTTTTTATAAACTAGCATCTGTAGTTCCTTGTTTCTACACTACACTAATCCATTTAATTCTCCCCACATTCCCATCATCTCCCCTCTGGATTCTATCACTCACCAGGGACATTTTCCAAAGTCCAATTAACCTACTTTGGGAAGAAGAAGGGTTTCGGCCCGAAACGTTGCCTATTTCCTTCGCTCCATAGATGCTGCTGCACCCGCTGAGTTTCTCCAGCACTTTTGTCTACCTTCGATTTTCCAGCATCTGCAGTTCCTTCTTAAACCTACTTTGGGATGTGGTAGGAAACCGGAGCACCTGGAGGAACCCACGTGGTCAAAGTGGGAACGTGCAAATTCCACACAGAGCAGGTTGGGATTGTACCCGGGTCTCTGGAGCTGTGAGTTCACCGACTCTACAAGGTACCCTAGTGTGGACAAAGGCAGCCCTAACCAACACCTTTAGTTATCTCCTACAGCAATAAACACTGTTTGTGTGGCACATTAAACATGATAAGATGCTTCCTCGTTTAGAGGTATTATTGAATAAAACCTGAAATGAACCCAAATAAGGAGATATTCAAGCAAGTGATTCCTAACGCCACTTGTATGGTAAAAGAAATAGCTGGAAAGAGTGCAGAGAAGATTTACGAGGATGTTGCCGGAACTCGAGGGCCTGAGCTGTAGGGAGAGGTTGAGCAGTCTGTACTGAGGGCGTGCCTCACTGACAGAGGGGCAGGACTGAGGGCGTGCCTCACTGACGGAGGGGTGGAGCAGTCCTGCGGAAGGCTCGGGAGGCCCCGTCCACTGGTGAACATCAGGAATATCAGAGGAAGATGACTGACTTTGGTGCCTTCCATCACAGTGGGAAACTTTTCGATTCTGCTGTGTGGGGATGTTTTATGTTGGACTCTATTGTGTGTTGTGTTCTTTATTTTACTGTATGCAAAAACAAATTTCAGACCCCGGTCTGGCAATTAAGTGTTGCCATCGCATCGTATCGCATTGTCATATGCTGTCATATGCTGAGAGAATGGAGCAGCTGGGCTTGTATACTCTGGAGTTTAGAAGGATGAGAGGCGATCTCATTGAAACATATAACCATATATAACCATATAACAATTACAGCACGGAAACTTATAAGATTGTTAAGGGCTTGGACACGCTAGAGGCAGGAAACATGTTCCCGATATTGGGGGAGTCCAGAACCAGGGGCCACAGTTTAAGAATAAGGGGTAAGCCATTTAGAACGGAGACGAGGAAACACTTTTTCTCACAGAGAGTGGTGAGTCTGTGGAATTCTCTGCATCAGAGGGCGGTGGAGGCAGGTTCTCTGGATACTTTCAAGAGAGAGCTAGATAGGGCTCTTAAAAATAGCGGAGTCAGGAGATATGGGGAGAAGGCAGGAAAGTGGTACTGATTGGGGATGATCAACCATGATCACGTTGAATGGTGGTGCTGGCTCAAGGGGCCGAATGGCCTACTCCTGCACCTATTGTCTATTGTCAATTGTCTATTGTATACTCAGGGAATCAGAGACTGGAGGGAGAATGAGGCAGTGGAAATGTGATTTTTATTATTATCAAAACTAAATGTATAAAATTATTTGCAATCATATTTACACAACAATAACAAAACATCCACCACCATAATACAAGATTGCCAAGTGTTCCTTACTAATGAATATCAAATTACTATATTACAATCCTGATCCAGGATACAGTCAATGCCCCGTGGTGCCCAGTGGTCCCGCAACCCCGCTATGTGTTCTTTTTCAAGGGACACCCGGGCACAGACGTAACCCCGGAGAAGGAGCAGGCAGTCGACTCGGGCAGAGCCAACCCTCGTCTGCCTGGTGCCGTGATGGCCGGCTTGGCCAGGCCCGGGAGCAAACCAACCATGACCATAGACAATAGGTGCAGGAGTAGGCCATTCGGCCCTTCGAGCCAGCACCGCCATTCAATGTGATCATGGATGATCATCCCCAATCAGTACCCCGTTCCTGCCTTCTCCCCATATCCCCTGATTCCGCTATTTTTAAGAGCCCGATAGACAATAGACAATAGACAGGACATCCACTGAAGATAGACACAAAATGCTGGAGTGACTCAGTGGGACAGGAAACATCTTTGGAGGGAAGGATTGGGTGACGGGTCAGGGGAGAAGGAAACTAGAGATATGGAAGGGCACAGAGGTAAGGTGTGAAAAGGACAGATCAAAGCAGATAATGACAGAGGAAATGTAAAAAGGTTCATTGTTGGCTGAGGGGAAGGTGACACCGAGGCAAACAAACAGTAAAATTAATCAGGATGACAGTGAAACCAGTCGGAGAACTCGAGACGGGGAGAGACAGAGAGAGAGGAAAAGCAAGGGTTATTTGAAGTTACAGAAATCAAAATGCCTCGTTGTCACTTTCCCCTCAGCCCATTCCTTCTCTCCAGAGATGCTACCCCCTGCCTCGCTGAGTTACTGCAGCATTTTTTGTGTCCATCTTCGGTGTAAACCAGCAACTGCAGTCCCTTCCTATGCAGGGCATCCTCCGACCTACCCACTCCCCTACCTACGCGCGAGGCGTCTGGAACTGCGCATTTCTCACCGCTTCCACGGTACGTTTAACTCGTGTCAAGCCAATAAGTAAAACTTTTGAAGAACTTGTCTTTATTTTGCAGGGAGGCCACATCCCCCTTGAGCCGCGGACGGCGGGCGCACGGATGCAGGACTACCGAAACCCTGAATCCCAAATGCCGGATCCACGGATGCCGGGCTCCCGAATGTTAGCCCCCCGAATGATGGATTCTGGAATTCCCGATTCCCGAATGTCAGATTCCCGAAAGCTGGATTCCCGAATGCTGGATTACCGAATGCCGGATTCCCGAATGCCGGATTCCCGAATGCCGGATTCCCGAATCCCGGATTCCCGAATCCCGGAACCCCGAATGCCGGATTCCCGAATGCCGGATTCCCGAATGCCGGATCCCCGAATCCCGGAACCCCGAATGCTGGTTCCCCGGATGATGGATTTGGGAATGCCGGATTTGGGAATGCCAGATTCCCGCATGGCGAACCCGAGAATGCCGGACCCTCGGCCGGATTCCCGGATTCTAAACCCTCGCCTGGCGGATTCCCGGACGCCGATCCCTCGGATTCTGGAATCCCGGGCTTCCGGTTGCCGGATGCCGAGCCCTCGGATGCTGGAATCCAGGGCTCCGGATTGCCGGGTGCCAGAGCCGCGGATGCCGGAACCGCGGATGCCGGCCTCGCTGGGTCTCGGCGGCCATTCCAATGAGGCCTCCATCCGGAGAGGAGGCATGCCACAGCCGTCCTTCGGTGAAGGTTCGCCTCGGTTCCGGCAGTCCTGTAGCCCGCAGCCGCCTTTCCAGGAGGGTCCACCGGTGGCCAGGAAGGTCAGCGACTGTCCACCCATGCAGGTAAGTCCAGCTGGAGGCCCTGCGTCAAATCCCCATTAGAGTCACACAGCACGGAAACACACACCCCACGGCCCAACTCACACATGCTGACCAACATGCCCCATCTACACCAGTCCCACCTGCCCACCTTTGGCCCATATCCCTCTAAACCAGCCCTGTCCATGTACCTGCCCAAATGTTAGAGTCATACAATCTTAGAGTCAAATAGCTTGGAAACAGGCCCTTCGGCCCAGACCAACCAACATTCTGCATCTACACTAGTCCCACACCCCTCTAAACTTGCCCTATCCATGTGCGTGTCCAAATGTCCTAAATGTTGTTATAGAACCTGCCTCAATTACATCCCCTTCAGCTCGTTCCATAAACCCACCGCCCTCTGTGTGAAAAAAGTTGCCCCTCTGGCTGCCATTAAATCTTTCCCCTCTCACCTTAAACCTATGCCCTCTGGTTCTTTAGTTTCAGTTTAAGTTTTGGTTTTTGACATCGAGCGTGGAAACAGGCCCTTCATCCTGCACACTAGCAATATCCTACATTCGGGACAATTTTACAGAGGGCCTACATAAATAAGTCTCCATCGCATCGTTTACATGCCTTAAGCACCATTGATGATGTGGGGAAACTTCCTGACACAGAGGTCCGCAATGGTGTGGAACTCCCTGCCTGAAATGGACAGGAAGAGGAATTTCCAAAGGAGATTTAAGTAGATATTGAAGGAAAGTGGGCAAAGAGAGGGCACAGGGGTGTGCAGAAAGAGAGGGCACAGGATTGTGGGCAAAGAGAGGGCAGAGCAAAGAGGGGGGCCCAGCCACCAGCACGGTGGGGGATGGGGGGCGGGGGGGTGCAGGAAACCTAGGGCGTTGGTCCAGCGACATCATAACCGCCTCTCCCTCTCCCTCTCCCTCTCCCTCTCCGCAGAAGGCCAGGCGTGTACGCGCCATGTTCGATTTCGCAGCCGAGGCTGACGACGAGCTGGAGTTCAAGTGTGGCGAGATTATCGAGGTGCTGGACACCACGGACCCCTCGTGGTGGAAGGGCAGCCTGCGGGGGCAGGTCGGCCTCTTCCCCAGTAACTACGTGTCGTCCATCAACCAGTGACGTTCCGCCTGCCTCCGTCCGGAGCGTCGGCCTTTCCTCTCCCTTCCCGCAAAACAGCGGTCAATAAACTATTTGCCTTCTCGTGAACTTTCTAAATCGTTGTGGTGTGTGATGTCTCTGGATCATAGAACCGATTTAGTTCATTGTCACGTGTACCGAGTTACAGAGAAAAGCTGTTAGTCATAAGGGATAGGAGTAGAATTAGGCCATTCGGCCCATCAAGTCTATTCAACCATGGCTGATCTATCGCTCCCTCCTAACCCCATTCTCCTCATCCTTACTAATCAAGAATCCATCCATTCCTGCCTTAAATATATCCACCGACTTGGCCTCCACAGCCTTCAGTGGCAAAGAACTCCACAGATTCACCACCACCCTCTGACTTTTGTTGCGTGCTATCCAGTCAGCGGAAAGACAATACATGATTACAATCGGGCCATTTACAGTGTTTAGATACGTGATCAGGGAATAACGTTTAGTGCAAGGTAAAGCCGGCAAGGTCCGATCAAGGGCAGTCCGGAGGAATAGGCAGAACCAGTTCCCATTGAGAATTTCCTTGCTTAAATGATCTTTATTTGAACCTGGGAATCCTGACGTCGGGCTGCTCAGTCCCACCAAGCTTGGAAGTTCGTACGTTCATAAGATATAGGAGCAGAATTAGGCCATTCGACCCATCGAGTCTACTCCGTCATTCAATCATGGCTGATCTATCTTTCCCTCCCATTCTCCTGCCTTCCCCCCAATAACACTTGACACCCTTATCATCTGCAAATTTGCTAATGTTACATTGAATCCCTTCATCCAAATCATCGATGTATATTGTAAATAGCTGCGGTCCCAGCACCGAGCCTTGCGGTACCCCACTAGTCACTGCCTGCCATTCTTAAAGGGACCCGTTAATCCCTACTCTTTGTTTCCTGTCTGCCAACCAATTTTCTATCCATGTCAGCACTCTACCCCCAATACCATGTGCCCTAATTTTGCCCACTAATCTCCTATGTGGGACCTTATCAAATGCTTTCTGAAAGTCCAGGTACACTACATCCACTGGCTCTCCCTTGTCCATTTTCCTAGTTACATCTTCAAAAAATTCCAGAAGATTAGTCAAGCATGATTTCCCCTTCGTAAATCCATGCTAACTCAGACCGATCCTGTTACTGCTATCCAAATGTGCGGCTATTTCATCTTTTATAATTGACTCCAGCATCTTCCCCACTACCGATGTCAGGCTTACTGGTCTATAATTCCCTGTTTTCTCTCTCCCACCTTTCTTAAAAGGTGGGATGACATTAGCTACCCTCCAATCCACAGGAACTGATCCTGAGTCCATAGAACATTGGAAAATTATCACCAATGCATCCACGATTTCTAGAGCCACATCCTTAAGTATCCTGCTCGTTTCCATGATGTATCTGTAAATTAAACCAAGTTTGTCACTCAATGGCCTTTCCACAATAAACTTCCATGAAGCCAAGTTGAGCCAAGTTGAGTTTATTGTCATGTGGGCAAGTACGTTGAGGCCCTGGTACAATGGAAGCCTTGCTTGAACAGAGAGACATTTGCACCATTATGGAAGGCCTTTAGCTCTTTGATGGAGAAACCAAGCCCACTGTCCCAAATCCTTCTCACTCACCCACATTAACTCTGGTTAGTAAGAAATCATTAACAATAATGGGGCGGTCATGGTGGTGCAGCGGTAGAGTTGCTGCCTCACAGCGAATGCAGCGCTGGAGACCCGGGTTCGTTTCCGACTACGGGTGCTGTCTGTACGGAGTTTGTACGTTCTCCTCGTGACCTGCGTGGGATTTCTCCGAGATCTCTGGTTTTCTCCCACACTCCAAAGACGTACAGATTTGTAGGTTAATTGGCTTGGTTGCTGGTCGTCGCGGACCCGATGGGCCGAAGGGCCTGTTTCCGTGCTGTATCTCTAAAGTAAACTAAACTAAATACCTCGAGTGCTGTCTGTGTGGAGTTTGCACGTTCTCCCTGTATCCCCGGGTGTTCCGGTTTACTCCCACATCCCAATATGTCCGAAGAAGGGTCCCGATCCAAAACGTCACCAATCCTTTTTTCCACGGATGCAGTCTGACTCGCTGAGTTACTCCAGCACTCTGTTTTTTTTTTTGTAAAGCAGCATCTGCAGTTTCTACGTATAATAATTTGCATTTGAATCATTTTGACCGGTGACTTACTGGTGGTTGAGGAGAGGAAGTTGATCACAGCATATTTAAGGGACAATAATAAAACTATTCAAAAAGTATCTGAGCACACACACACACTCACACAAATGGCAGCACAGTCACATAGCTGGTGGAGCTGTTGCCTCACAGAGCCAGAGACCCAGGTTCCAACCTGACCTCGGGATGCTGCCTCTGTGGAGTTTGCACGTTCTCCCTGTGACCGCCTGGGTTTCCCCTGGGTACCCCCACATCCCCAAGACGTGCGGGATTGTAGATCAATTGGCCCTCTGTAAATTGCCCCCTAGTGTGTAGGCAGTGGATGTGAATGTTGGTTAACATTGATACAAATACATCTATAGATGCTCCTGAACACATCATCAGTGATGTAACCTGGGGTCATTGGCGACCCGGCCTCACCCAGGCGGCCCGGCCATGGTTGATCAGACCACGACTTGTGTTCAGGTGGCATTCGCTCCTCCCCATAGACCTTCTCTCCTGATCCAGAGCCATCTCGAGGCCTTCTCCGCTGCCTCTGTGGTGTTCTTGATGGCCCTTCTCCTCGCCACTCCACTGATGCCCAGTGCACTCAAGGCTTTGTAGAGTGATTGCCCTGCAAAACCTCTGCAGCCAACCTCGATGGGCATACACCTTGCCTTCCAGCCCTGCTTACGGCAGTCTATGACCAGCTCTTCATACTTGGCCATCTTCCTCTCGTGGGCCTCCTCCAGACGGTCCTCCCATGGCACTGTCAGCATAATCAAGTCAAGTCCAGAGAGTTTATTGTGATATGTCAATATGCTTCGCATCAGCATAACAGAATATAGTGGCATGAATACAGAACATATCAGTGTGTTCGTACACCATTATATAAATATATACACACATCAATAAATAAGCAGATACAGTGCAAATAAACAGATAATGGTCTATTAGTGTTCAAAGATTTGTTTCAGTTGAGTTTAATAGCTTGATGGCTGTGGGGAAGTAGCTATTTCTGAACCTGGACGTTGCAGTCTTCAGGCTCCTGTACCTTCTACAACTAGTGTGAATGGGAGATCGCTGGTTGGCGTGGACTCGGTGGGCCGAAGGGCCTGTTTCTGTGCTGGATCCTTCAATCCTTCTTTCAACAAACAGATGAGTTCGTTTTGTGAAGTGACACTGCCTGACCTGGCAAATTTTCACAGCATTTCCCGGTTATATTTTAAAATTCATAGCAAATTGATAAGTTAATCAAATAATTAGTCAGCAGACTAAGTGGTTCAAACAACTCCAACGCCACATGCAAATAAACAAAAAGGTGAAGTGTTTGGTCTGATTCAGCAGCAAAAAGATTAGTGGTTTGTTAAGACTTTTTTCAATCCCTGGGGAGGTTTATACCAAACTTAAAAGATTTGGTTAAAAAAACCCGACAAATGCTGAGCTGGTAAAGCAGCATCCTCAAAGAACAAAACAGATGCAATGTTTGGGCAAAACTCAGTGGGTGAAGCAGCATCTATGGAGCGAAGGAAATAGGCAACGTTTTGGGTCGAGACCCTTCTTCAGACGTCGCCTATTTCCTTCGCTCCATAGATGCTGCTGCACCCGCTGAGTTTCTCCAGCGTTTTTGTCCACCTTCGATTTTCCAGCATCTGCAGTTCCTTCTTAAACATAATGTTTGGGCGATAACCCTTTTATTCTCTCTGGCTGCCTGACCTGCTAAACATTGCCAACACTTGCTATTTGTTTACCACTGTTCTGGTCACCATGTTAGAGGAAAGATGTTGTCTAGCTGGAAATGGCGCAGAGAAGATTTTACGAGGATGTTGCCAGGACTCGAGGGCCTGAGCTACAGGGAGAGGTTTTACAGGAAGGGACTTTATTCCTTGGAGCGCAGGAGGATGAAGGGTGATCTCAACATCATGAGAGGTGTTGTTCGGGTAAATTTCCCCAGAGTAGTCAATAGACAATAGACAATAGGTGCAGGAGGAGGCCATTCGGCCCTTCGAGCCAGCACCGCCATTCAATGTGATCATGGCTGATCATCCCCAATCAGTACCCCGTTTCTGCCTTCTCCCCATATCCCCTGACTCCGCTATCTTTAAGAGCCCTATCTAGCTCTCTCTTGAAAGCATCCAGAGAACTGGCCTCCACCGCCCTCTGATGCAGAGAATTCCACAGACTCACCACTCTCTGTAGAAAATGTGTTTCCTCGTCTCCGTTCTAAATGGCTTACTCCTTATTCTTAAACTGTGGCCCCTGGTTCTGGACTCCCCCAACATCGGGAACATGTTTCCTGCCTCTAGTGTGTCCAAGCCCTTGATAATCTTCTATGTTTCAATAGTGGAGCGTCACAACGGCTGGGAAGGCGGATGAAGGCTGCAGCAGAAAAGGGTCTCCGGTCGTCTTGGATTCCATGCCGCTGGATCCTGACCCAGATCTGTCAAGGTGGCTGTCTGTGCACCAGTCTCTCCACGTTAAACAAAGTCACGCACAGGCGCACAGGAGGACTGTCATACACGTTTCGAGTGACCGCCGATGAATCATTCCATAACCCGTCCAAAGTATGAAATATATCTCATATCCAATATCCCCGCTGGGAATAAATCTGGGCCATCCTCCAGGAACGCTATGGAAGCAACCTTCATCTGCATGGTTCAAGAAAGAAGGTGACCACTATCTTCCCAGGGACAATTAGGATTGGGTGTTAAATGGTGACTATGACGATGGAATCTGAAGCAAAAAGCAAACCACTTTCTAAACGGAAGTGCTTTTGTCGACAAACGACATTCCTCAGAGATGATGAAGAATTCCCCAGAACACTGGCACAGCGGGAAAATTGCTGCCTCACAGCGCCAGAGACCCGGGTTCGATCCTAACCATGGGTGCTGTCTGTACGGAGTTTGTACGTTCTCCCTGTGACCACGTGGGTTTTCTCCGGGTGCTCCGGCTTCCTCCCACACCCCAAAGATGTGCAGATTTGGCTTCTGTAAAATTGTAAATAGACAATAGGCAATAGGTGCAGGAGTAGGCCATTCGGGCCTTCGAGCCAGCACCGCCATTTAATGTGATCATGGCTGGTCATCCCCAATCAGTACCCCGTTCCTGCCTTCTCCCCATTATCCCCTGACTCCGCTATCTTTAAGAGCCCTATCTAGCTCTCTCTTGAAAGTATCCAGAGAACCGGCCTCCACCGCCCTCTGAGGCAGAGAATTCCACAGACTCACAACTCTCTGTGAGAAAAAGTGTTTCCTCGTCTCAGTTCTAAATGGCTTACCCCTTATTCTTAAACCGTGGCCCCTGGTTCTGGACTCCCCCAACATCGGGAACATGTTTCCTGCCTCTAGCGTGTCCAAGCCCTCAACAATCTTGCGCGATTGAGATTGAGCGGACATAGTTTAAGGTGAGGGGGGGAAGATTTAATAGGGGCCTGAAAGATGATTTTATATAGAAGATGGACACAAAGGGCCGAATGGCCTACTCCTACACCTATTGTCTATTGTCTATTTTGCCCAGAATAGGGGAGTCGAGAAACAGAGTTCATAGGTTTAATGTGAGGGGAGGGGTAGAGATTTTATAGGAACCTGAGGGATAACAATTTTACACAAAGGGTGGTGGGTGTATGAAACGAGCTGCCGGAGGAGGCAGTTGAGACTATCGCAACGTTTAAAGAACAGTTAGACAGGTACATGGATAGTGTAGGTTAGGATATGGGGCAGGCGCAGGCAGGTGGGACTAGTGTAGATGGGGCGTGTTGGCCAGTGTGGGCTGAAGTGAAGTGCCTGTTTCCACGTTGTATGACAATAGACAATAGTCAATAGGTGCAGGAGTAGGCCATTCGGCCCTTCGAGCCAGCACTGCCATTCAATGCAATCATGGCTGATCATCCCCAAATCAGTACCCCGTTCCTGCCTTCTCCCCATATCCCCTGACTCTGCTATCTTTAAGAGCCCTATCTAGATCTCTCTTGAAAGTATCCAGAGAACCTGCCTCCACCGCCCTCTTTCACGTATGGCTCTGGCTCCAGTTTCCACACACACACACACACTCAGTGTTCTGCTTAAGAGGTAAGGTTTCATTCTTGATTTGAGACACACCTTTACATAAAATCCTGCCTACTTACCAGTGTGATAGGTCAGTCTAGTTGACTGACGACATCTTACAACAGAGGCTAATTTACTGCCTAACCTGTTTCTGCCTAACACGTCATCCAGGTAAGTTAGAAGTGGGTCGGAGAGACAGAGAGAGAGAGACAGACAGACAGAGAGTCACCTGGCGACATGGCCGACTCCCAGTTGATGTGTTTGGATGACAATCACATTAACGCCAACATCAACGATAAGAATCCACAATTCTTCTACTGCGAGTCGCAGCGTTTAGCCCTGGAGGAACTGCTGGTGTCCGGGGCCACGGATTTCAGCAAAGTGACCAACAAACTGGGCGTGAAGGAGTTCATCTCTTCCAAGGAGGCGAGGGAAATCTCCCGGAGCTGCGAGAAGTACAAGGAGGAACGGGGCGACGCTCCCCGAAGCAAGGAAGGGGAGAGCGAAGACTCCCTGACCTACTGGCCGGAGAAGAGCGATGTCCCGATCCCAGACTTGGACATGGGTTGGACGGAGCATGTGGCTTATCGGGGGATCACCAGAGCCACTGTCTACATGCACCCCCCCAAGAACAACGACCCTTTCATCAAGCAAATAGTGAGGACCGCCATCCAAGAGGCGAGGAAGGTAGGTTGAGGAGGGCTGCCTCTAGAATCAGCTCGCCTTTCCTGTAGCAAGCACCCTTGTCACTGTCATTAGAAACATAGAAAATAGACAAATTGCAAATTCCTAATTGCAATTACATGGGATGGCGGGACTGTCATATGAGGAATGGTGGCCGACTAGGAAAAGGGGAGATGCAGCGAGACCTGGGTGTCATGGTACACCAGTCATTGAAAGTGGGCATGCAGGTGCAGCAGGCAGTGAAGAAAGCGAATGGTATGTTAGCTTTCATAGCAAAAGGATTTGAGTATAGGAGCAGGGAGGTTCTACTGCAGTTGTACAGGGTCTTGGTGAGACCACACCTGGAGTATTGCGTACAGTTTTGGTCTCCAAATCTGAGGAAGGACATTATTGCCATAGAGGGAGTGCAGAGAAGGTTCACCAGACTGATTCCTGGGATGTCAGGACTGTCTTATGAAGAAAGACTGGATAGACTTGGTTTATACTCTCTAGAATTTAGGAGATTGAGAGGGGATCTTATAGAAACTTACAAAATTCTTAAGGGGATGGACAGGCTAGATGCAGGAAGATTGCTCCCGATGTTGGGGAAGTCCAGGACAAGGGGTCACAGCTTAAGGATAAGGGGGTAATCCTTTAAAACCGAGATGAGAAGAACTTTTTTCACACAGAGAGTGGTGAATCTCTGGAACTCCCTGCCACAGAGGGTAGTCGAGGCCAGTTCATTGGCTATATTTAAGAGGGAGTTAGATGTGGCCCTTGTGGCTAAGGGGATCAGAGGGTATGGAGAGAAGGCAGGTACGGGATACTGAGTTGGATGATCAGCCATGATCATATTGAATGGCGGTGCAGGCTCGAAGGGCCGAATGGCCTACTCCTGCACCTAATTTCTATGTTTCTATGTTTCTATGAAAGATTGAAAAGACTAGACTTGGAGTTTAGAAGGATGAGGGGATATCTTATAGAAACATATAAAATTATAAAAGGACTGGACAAGCTAGATGCAGGAAAAATGTTCCCAATATTGTCTACCTTCGATTTTCCAGCATTGCACTTCCTTCTTAAACATAGCAAATAGGTGCAGGCGGAAGCCATTCGGCCCTTCGAGTCAGCCAGAGAGACATTGTGATCATGACTGATCGTCCCAAATCAATAAACCCATGCCTGCCTTCTCCCCATATCCCTTGATTCCACTAGACCCTAGCCCCTAACTCTCTCTTAAATCCATCCAGTGATTTGGCCTCCACTGCCCTCTGTGGCAGGGAATTCCACAAATTCACAACTCTCTGGGTGAAAAAGTTTTTTCTCACCTCAGTCTTAAATGGCCTCCCCTTTATTCTAAGACTGTGGCCCCTGGTTCTGGACTCGAACAATTTTTCCTGCATCTAGCTTGTCCAGTCCTTTTATAATTTTATATGTTTCTATAAGATATCCCCTCATCCTTCTAAACTCCAGTGAATACAAGCCTAGTCTTTTCAATCTTTCCTCATATGACAGACAGTCCCGCCATCACATGTAATCGCAATTAGGAATTTGATTTGCCATACAGTCGTATCAAAAAAGTAACAAGGAACGCAGCGCACTGCGATGGAAGACAATAACGTATTATCTTCTCCCCCCCCCCTTCGTCCAAGCTTCTCTGATGAAGACAGGGGCTCTGGTTAAAGCCCAGCTTGCGCAGAGCAAGCTCAAACAAGCAGCAAGATTTTATTTAGTTGCGACACAAAATGCTGGAGAAACTCAGCCTGTCAGGCAGCACCTCTGGGCAAAAGGAATAGATGACGTTTCGGCATCGAGACCAATTCTTCAGATATTAGTTCAGACTTTGAATGATTGAATAAGTTTATTGGCCAACTATGTCCACACATACAAGGAATTTGCCTCGGTGCTCTGCTCACAAGTGACAACACATTACATACAGTAACTATTAAGAATGATCACATCTGGAGTATTGTGTACAGTTTTGGTCTCCTAATTTGAGAAAGGACATCCTTGTGATTGAGGCAGTGCAGCGTAGGTTCACGAGATTGATCCTTGGGATGGCGGGACTGTCATATGAGGAAAGATTGAAAAGACTAGGCTTGTATTCACTAGAGTTTAGAAGGATGAGGGGGCATCTTATAGAAACATATAAAATTATAAAAGGACTGGACAAGCTAGATGCAGGGAAAATGTTCCCAATGTTGGGCGAGTCCAGAACCAGGGGCCACAGTCTTAGAATAAAGGGGAGGCCATTTAAGACTGAGGTAAGAAAAAACTTTTTTCACCCAGAGAGTTGTGAATTTGTGGAATTCCCTGCCACAGAGGGCAGTGGAGGCCAAATCACTGGACGGATTTAAGAGAGAGTTAGATAGGGCTCTAGGGGCTAGTGGAATCAAGGGATATGGGGAGAAGGCAGGCACGGGTTATTGATTGGGGACGATCAGCCATGATCACAATGAATGGCGGTGCTGGCTCGAAGGGCCGAATGGCCTGCACCAATTTTCTATGTTACTGTGACACATAAAACATTAAACATTAATAATAAAATATTATAGTTTAAACATGTGAATGAAATAAAATACCAGAGCAAAAGGAGGCTACAGACTTTTGGTTAAGAAAGAACTGCAGATGCTGGAAAAATTGAAGGTAGACAAAAAGCTGGAGAAACTCAGTGGGTGAGGCAGCATCTATGGGTATATATATATATGGATGCTACAGACTTTTGGTTATTGAGTAGAGCTACTACTCATGGAAAAAAAGCTGTTTTTATGTCTGGCTGTGGCAGCTTTGACAGTCATTTTGTTCAATATTGTCACGTGTACCGAGGTACAGTGAAAAGCTTTCTTTGTTGCATGCTATCCAGTCAGCGGTAAGACTACACATGATTACAATCAAGCCGTCCAGTGTACAGATACAGGATGAAGGGAGTAACATTTGGTGCAAGGTAAAGTCCCATTAAAAGTGGTTCGAGGGTCTCCAATGAGGTAGATGGTAGCTCAGGACCACTCCTTAGTTGGTGGTGGGATGGTTCAGCTGCCTGATAACAGCTGGGAAGAAGCTGCCCCTGAATCTGGAGGTTTGCGTTTTCACATGTCTGTGCCTCTTGGCTGATGGGAGAGGGGAGAAGAGGGAGGTGGCCAGGGGTGAGACTGGTCCTTGATTATGCTGCTGGCCTTGCCGAGGCAGCGCGAGGTAATCGTATGTCTGCATGATGTTGTTTCGGGGAAAGGTGTCACACATTGGCCTCTTGGTACCAGAGGGAATCCACCTGCTCTTCCTAGAAAGAGGCTTTTTTTAACATCCATCCTTAAGGGGGAGATGGGCTTTTAATTTAATGTCCCAGCAGGTAGATGAAACCTCTGGCAGTGTGGCGCTCCCTCAGTACTGCTGCTCTGGCAGTGTGGCACTCCCTCAGTACTGCTGCTCTGGCAGTGTGGCACTCCCTCAGTACTGCTGCTCTGGCAGTGTGGCACTGTCAGTACTGCCCCCTCTGGCAGTGCGGCACTCCCTCAATACTGCCACTGATTGGGATTGGAACACTTTATTGTCATTCTACTTCTAATTCTACTTTAAGGCTGAACCATAGATGAGGGTTCACTGGGATCACATAATTGGGGGTTGGGGTGGAGGTAAAGAGGGGGGAGGCGAGGGGGGGAGGCTCCCCCATGACAGGACGGCCTTCTGAACACGAGGCCTTATCCCTCTTCGGCTTGGCTGCGATACTGTCAAACACTTGGTTTCAAACATTTACGGATTCCACTTTCACTCTTGCTGTGTTTAGTTTAGTTTAGAGATACAGTGTGGAAACGGGAGTGGGGAGAACGTGCAAACTCCGCACAGACAGCAGCCGAGGTCAGGATCGAACCCGGGTCTCCGGCGCCGTGAGGTAGCAGCTCTACCGCTGTGCTACAGTGCCACCCTGTTCTGCACAGCTAGATGAGATGAGACGGAATCGCAGTCCAAATCCATTTCACAAGTTATTTACCACAGTTCTCAAGGCTGTGCAAGATCTGTGTTTACATGTCATAGTTTTTGCTGCAGGGCCTAATTTACAGGCCCTTCCCTCCCTAATTCCAACTATCTCCCTTGCCTATCTCCATCTTTAAAATACATCTTAATTCCCAGCTTATAACCAGGTGAATATTTACATTTCCTCCTCCACACTGGTTCACCATTGGTGTGGGATGGTTTTGTGGTTACTGTTAATAGGAGCCTGAGGTACATGCCAGAGTGACACCAATTACAAAAAAAAATCCCACAAAACCAGTTTGAGAAGGTTGGTTCGGACTTGGAAACAAAAGGTTTAGTTTAGTTTGGAGATACCATGTGGCAACAGGCCCTTCGGCCCACCTTGTTCGCGCCAACCATCGATCGGCCCAGCACTAGTTCTGTGTTCGACTAGTTTTGCATCCTACACACTAGGGGGCAATTTTAACAGAAGCCAATTAACCTATAAACCCGGACATCTTTAAAATGTGAGAGGAAACCGGAGCACCCGGGGAAGCCCCACGCAGTCACGTGCAAACTCCACACAGATGAGCTTGGAGGCTCCAGCTGCAGCCGCAGGTCCGGTGGACTGGGACATCGGGAGCTCGCGGGTCCGGGTGAGAGACCGCTTTCCGGAGCTCCCGCAACGCGACTTCTCCCGCCCGTGTCGCGGGGTTGGAACGACCCGGAGCGGGGCCGTACATCGCCCGGCGCGGCTTTATTGGCCGCGGGACATTCCAGCGCCCGCCGGGGGCTCCAACATTGTGACTTTTGGGCCTGGAGCGGGGCCGTACATCGCCCGGCGCGGCCTAAAATGGTCGTGGGACTTACCATCGCCCGCCTGGGGCTTCAACATCGAGAGAAAAATGGTTGTGTGTCTAGTAAGAATCGTTTTTTGTTTGTATGGCTGTAGAAACAGAGTTTTGTTTGAGCCTCACTGAGGTTCAAATGACAATAAATATTGTATTGTATTGTATTGTATTGTAGATAGCATCCATACCTGAGAGCGAACATGGGTCTCTGGCGCTGTGAGGCAGCAACTCTACTGCTGCACCACTGCGCCATTCCACAGTTGACCGTAAGATTTTCACAAAGTGGTTCGTTGGGGAAGGGGTCGGTGCTGAGGCCGCTACTCTTCACGTTACACAGTATATACATGATTTGGAGAAGGGGATTGAAGGCTTTGTGGCAAAGTTTGTGGATGGCACGAAAATAGGTGGAGGGGCAGCTAGTGTAAAGAAAACAAGGACTCTGCGGAAGCACTTGGACACGTTGGGAGAGTCAGCAGAGTAGTTGCAGATGGCAAAATGTGGTGTCATGCAAAGCGTAGCAAAGTGTGGAGTCATGCATTTTGGTAGTAGGAATAAAGGCGCAGACTGTTTTCTAAATGGGGTGAGAATCCAGAAGTCGGAGGTGCAAAGGGAAGTTAATTTGCAAGTTAATTTGCAAGTCGAATCCGTAGCAAGGAAGGCAAATGCAATGCTAGCATTTATTTCGAGAGGTCTAGACTACAAAAACATGGATGTAATGTTGAGGCTCTATATGACACTGGTCGGTCCACCTTCGGAGTATTGTGAGCAATTTTGGGCACCATATCTGAGGAAGGATGTGCTGGCTCTTGAGAGGGTCCGGAGGAGGTTTACAAGAATGAGTGGGTTAACATATGATGAGCATTTGACGGCACTGGGCCTGTACTCGCTGGAGTTTAGAAGGATGAGGGGAGACCTCATTGAAACTAACCGTATAGTGAAAGGTTTGGATAGGGTGGATGTGGAGAGGATGTTGCCACTAGTCGGGAGAGTCTAGGACTAGAGGTCACAGCCTCAGAATTAAAGGACGTTCCTTTAGGAAGAAGATGAGGAGGAATATATTTAGTCAGAGGGTGGTGAATCTGTGGAATTCTTTGTCACAGAAGGCTGTGGAGGCCATGTCAATGGATATTTTTAAGGCAGAGATAGATAGATTCTTGTTAGTACGGGTATCAGGGGTTATGGGGAGAAGGCAGGTGAATGGGGTTAGGAAGGAGAGATAGATCAACCATGATTGAATGGTGGAGTAGACTTGATGGGCCGAATGGCCTAATTCTGCTCATTTATGAGTTTATGCTCCTCATCATCGACTGGGCACCAAACCTCAGCCTACTTCAAAGTGACTCCCACATCCTGGGACAAAGAAGGGTTAAGTTTCCAGACTTTATATTAAACAAACTTCCTTGTTTAAAGGGAATCAGGTGGCTTTCTCATCATTGTATAAATATTCATCGTTGGTTCTTTGTAAATTAGCATTACACTCCATTCCAGTGCTGAGTGAAGTCGTCATGGTTACCAGAGTTGTGGAGATTACTGGGCCTTAAACTTCCTGTAGCCTAACCTCCTCATTGGCCCACGGAACTTGGAAACGTGGAACAGCAGAAGTTGGTTTACAAAAATAAAAGTGCTGGAGTAACTCAGCATCTCTGAGGATAGACACAATATCTATCTGGAGTAACTGCAGATGCTGGTTTAAATCTAAGGTAGGCACCAAAAATCTGGAGTAACTCAGCGGGTGAGGCGGCATCTCTGGCGAGAAGGAATGGGTGACGTTTCGGGTCGAGACCCTTCTTCAGACTGGTTAGGGATAAGGGAAACGAGAGATATGTGATGTGGAGAGATAAAGAACAATGAAGCTGAAAACAATGAAGATGAAGCTCCTTCCCATTCCCACACCGACCTTTCTGTCCTTGGTCCCCCCCATTGTAAGTGAGGCTAAATGCAAATTGGAGGAACAGCATCTCATATTTCGCTTGGGCAGCTTACAGCTGACAGCCCAGTCGTATGAATATCTCTCACTTCAAGTAGCCCCGGCATTCCCTCTCTCTAACAATCCCTCCCCCACTCAAGTCGCACTAGCTTCTCATTTTCACCCTACAAACAGCTTACAATCACCTGTTTCCTTCATCATCATTACTTTTTTGTATATCTTTCATTCATTGTTCTTTATCTCTCCACATCACTGTCTATATCTCTCCCTTATCCCTAACCAGTCTGAAGAAGGGTCTCGACCCGAAACGTCACCCATTCCTTCTCGCCAGAGATGCCGCCTGTCCCGCTGAGTTACTCCAGCTTTTTGTGTCTATCTTCGGTGTAAACCAGCATCTGCAGTTCCTTCTTACACTCAGCATCTCTGGGGAACATGGATAGGTGACGTTTCAGGTCGGAAGGGTTCCGACTGGAAATGTCACCTAACCACGTTCTCCAGGGATGCTGCCTGAGATACAGGAGACTTTAGAGATACAGCGTGGCCCCCACCTCACCCGTCCCGACGTAGTGCAGCCCATGGAGTGCAGCAGCAGCGCCTCGCCCGTGGCCTCATCGGTAGGCAGCCCGGCCAGCTGTCCGACCTTCGGACCTTCGCTTACCGCTGACACCATCACCTCTCCTTCTCATGGCCGATCATCGGTTCATGAGTTGGATGGATTCAAGATTCAAGAGAGTTTATTGTCATGTGTCCCAGATAGGACAATGAAATTCTTGCTTTGCTTCAGCACAACAGAATATAGTCGGCATAAATACAGAACAGATCAGTGTGTCCATATAACTAATGAATATATATATATACACACACATAAATAAACAGATAAAGTGCAATGGACTATTAATGATCAGAGTTTTGTTTGAGTTGAGTTTAATAGCCTGATGGCTGTGGGGAAGTAACTATTCCTGAACCTGGATGTTGCAGTCTTCAGGCTCCTGTACCTTCTACCTGAAGGCAGCAGAGTGTGTGGCCAGGATGGTGTGGGTCCTTGATGATACTGCCAGCCTTTTTGAGGCAGCGACTGCGATAGATCCCCTCGATGGTAGGGAGGTCAGAGCCGATGATGGACTGGGCAGTGCTTACAACTTTTTGCAGCCTTTTCTGCTCCTGGGCACTCAAGTTGCTGAACCAAGCCACGATGCAACCGGTCAGCATGCTCTCTACTGTGCACCTGAGAGGGTCCTCCTTGACATACCGACTCTCCGTAAACTTCTCAGGAAGTAGAGGCGCAGATGTGCTTTCTTTATAATTGCATTGGTGTTCTCGGACCAGGAAAGATCTTCAGAGATATGCACGCCCAGAAATTGGAAGCTATTGACCCTCTCCACCATCGACCTGTTGATATAAACGGGTCCCCATCCTACCCCTTCTAAAGTCCACAATCAGTTCCTTAGTTTTGCTGGTGTTGAGAGCCGGGTTATTGTGCTGACACCATTTGGTCAAACGGTCGATCTCACTTCAATACTCTGACTCGTCCCCATCAGTGATACCCGGGCCAAAACTCCTCACGTTGCGCGGCCCGGGCTAAAACTCCTCAGCTGGCCCGCCGGCTGGGCTTTGCGTGCAGTCCAGCACCCGGGGCCAACTCATCATTCACCCAGCCACGGCCGAGTCGGTCAACGGATTGCCGTCGGGAATTTGTCCCGTATTTTGACCCTTTGCCCCTTATTTGGGAGTGGGAAAGTTGGCGACCCTGGGTGACACGTGGGCAGAGGAGGGGTGGAGATGGTGAGGGTGAGGGAGGAGAGGACGGTACACAATGAGGGGAGGATGAGGCGAGGTGGCGAGGCGAGGGTCTGCAGTAGATAGTGAGGGGGTTTGAGCAGGGTGAGTGAGGTAGGGTGCAGGGGCTGTGGAAGGAGGAGTGGCATTGGGAGAGTCTCGGGTAGATGGGAGGGTGAGTGGGTGCGGGGTGATGTTGGGCGGCTGAGATGTGGGCGGCTGTGACCCTGTGTCCCCCCCCGCCCCCCGTGTGTGTACAGGTGGTGGCGGTGGTGATGGACGACTTCACGGACCGCAACATTCTGGAAGACCTGCTGGAGGCAAGTTACAGGCACAGGGTGGGCGTCTACATCGTGCTGGACCAGGACAACCTGGACAACTTCCTGGAGATGTGCCGGACCGTGGAGCTGAACCAGCTGAAGATCAGAGTGAGTGGTCGCAGGGGCGAGGGGAGGGGAGGGGAGGGGACGTCAGAAGGGTCATCAGTGATTGGAGCAGAATTAGGCCATTCGGCCCATCAAGTCTACTCCGCCATTCAATCAATCTCTCCCTCCTAACCCCATTCTCCTGCCTTCTCCCCATAACCTCTGACACCCGTACCAATCAAGAATCTATCTATCTCTGCCTTAATATCCACTGACTTTGCCTCCACAGCCGTCTGTGGCAAAGAATTCCACAGATTCACCACCCTCTGACTAAGGAAATTCCTCCTCATCTCCTTCCTAAAGGAACGTCCTTTTATTCTGACTCTCCCACTAGTGGAAACATCCTCTCCACATCCACTCTATCCAGGCCTTACACTATTCGAACCTCATCCTTCTAAACTCCAGCGAGTACAGGCCCAGTGCCGACAAACGCTCATCATATGTTAACCCACTAATTTCTGGGATAATTGTCATAAACCTCCTCTGGACCCTCTCTGGAGCCAGCACATCCTTCCTCAGATATGGTGGCCAAAATGCCTCACAATACTCCAAGTGCATGATCCACCCCTCCCTTCCAACCCCATCCCTTCCAACTCCCTCCCTACCATCCCCATCCACCTCATCCTCCCTACACTCCGGCCCTCCATACAACCCCACCTTCCACGACCTTCCATTCCACACCCTCCCAAACGCCCAACGCTAGGGTTGTCAACTTTCTCACTCCCAAATAAGGGGCAAAAGGTCAAACTAAGGGACAAATTCCCAACGGCAATTCGTTGACCCACTCGGCCGTGGCTGGGTGAATGATGAGTTGGCCCGGGTGCTGGACTGCACACAAAGCCCAGCCGGCGGGCCAGCTGAGGAGTTTTGGCCCGGGCCGCGCGACGTCGCGCGCAAAGTCCGGCGCCCCATCCAACTCGTGAACCGATGATCGGCCATGGTGGTGGTGTCGGCGGTAAGCGAAGGTCAGACAGCTGGCCGGGCTGCCGACCGACGGGGCCACGGGCGAGGCTCTGCTGCTGCTGCTGCTGCTGCTGCACTCCATGGGCTGCACTACGTCGGGACGGGTGAGGCGGGGACTGGGCGCGGTGCAGACAGTCCCCTCGACCCGAGTAGTAGCGGTCAAATAGAGGACAAGGGCGGTCCCGTACGGGACAAACCAATTTAGCCCAATATATAAGGGATGTCCCGGCTAATACGGGACAGTTGGCAACCCTACCCTACGTTCCAACCTCCGTGCCTCAAGATCCACCACCCTCCACCTCATCCTTCCTATCCTCCATCCTCCAAAACTCCCTACAGTCCAGCCCTCGTGTGTCATAATCCACCACCCTCTACCTACCCCCAATCCCTCCATTCAACGTTGCTACCTCCCTGCACCAACCCTCCATCGCTCTCCCCCCCAACTCCCTGCACTCCATCCAGCCCTCCCTCCAACCTCGCCTTCCTCACCCCTCTCTTCAGACACAGCCGCCACCGCTCTCCGGGCGTACGGACCTTCATCCCCCCCAGACACTCTGAAGAAGACCCCTTGTCCATTAGCTGGGAGGCCGGAGGGTCTGCTGGTGTGTGTGGGGGGGTCTGTGTCCCAGCAGGGTGGAGGGATGGTGAGGTGGAGAAGGACTATCTGCTGCCCAGACACCTCTCCTTCCACTACAGAACATTCGGGTCCGCTCCATTGGCGGCACCGGGCTCTACCTGACGGCGGGACACCTGAAGGGCACGTTGAACCAGAAGTTCATGATCGTGGATGGTGACAAAGCCTTCTCCGGCTCATACAGGTAGGTAGCTGGGTCTGCTCCCTATCCCACCCCAGATACATTCTCCCACCCTGCCGACTCTTGGAATAAGCAGATCGACAGGGGGAATGAAGGGAGGCTGAGCAGACTAGGCTTGTGTGTGTGGGTGTGTGTGTGTGGGTGTGTGTGTGTGTGTGTGTGTGTGTGTGTGTGT
>NC_045993.1:8995067-9140067 GCF_010909765.2 Amblyraja radiata | reverse complement strand
GAGGGCCTGAAGCATCGGGCTGCCATAGCAACGACTGCGGAGACCTCACTCAATAGGCCCGACCATGGGTGAACAAGAGTAAGAGGACTGGACTTTGCTGCCTTCTCTCACAGTGGGAACCATTGCGGGGGGGGTGTCTTTCTGTTTATTGTTAAATTCTTTAATGTTGTGTCTTATTTTTATTGGTGTGCTGCAAATGGCCAGTCAAGCTTCACTACACCAATTGGTGTATGTGATAATAAATGTCCTTTGTATCCTTTGTATAGTTTTATAAGATTGTAGCTTAACAGTTCCAGAGAAATAGTCCAAGGTCCGATTTCTGCAATGAGGCAGATAACAGAGAGAGAATGGGTGAGCAATTGTAGAGGATGTTAATAGATCCTCTTACAGGATCACCACACGAGACTCGGGCCCCACACCGGCACAATTTATGGCACAAAACCATGCCACAATATTTTCTCCATGGGATTCACACCAAACGTGGACTCATTGGCCTTTTTTTTTTCAAACAGCGATTCCTTACTTCTAGATTCTCCCACATCCTGAAGAACCATCCTGTCTTCATCAAGCCCCATGAGGATCAAGCAGAGGCTATCCTAGACTGCCCAGCCATTCCCTGTAAGGCCATTTACGATACCAGTACCTCTGGTCGTGGTACTGCCCATGTCCACAACCGTCCATTCTCTCACCCACTGACATCTATTTGTGCCGCTAGAATTTTGATCTCTTCAGTGTCATCCCCATTTGCTTCAGTGTCATCTGCTGGTCTGTGTCACATCAAAGGCATCTTGCCATATGGTACAAGGACTTTACATATCAAAGGCATCGGACATTTGGTACGAGATATCTTACATATTAAATGCATCGGCCATTTGTCAATGACCCTTAGTGGGATCAATCTGGGCTTCCTCTCGTCAAATGGTAGACAAATGTTATAGTCATTCATTATCTCACTAGATAGCAACCTGAGGCAAGCCCACACTTGCCTTTCTGTATTCATCTACTGGAGAAAAGCCTGATTTGAGACTAAATATAAGCTGTAAGCTGGCCCAGGAATCCATTTAATATTTTCTTATATTTTTAACATCGCGGCCTCCGAGAGGAATCGAACGGTACCGAGACGGTCCGCCTAGGCCGTCTTTGTGGGCCTCAGAAGCCGGCTGTGGGAACGGATCTGCTGGCTCCGGCAGGGCCGGAGTTCCAGAGCCCCGGCCACAGGGGGGCAAATTCCACCCGCCGAACGGCCGCGGATGCCCCGATGAGGTCGAGATCGGCCGACTCACCCGGCCTGGGCCCCACAATTTCGGGTAGGGGGAGGGGGGGGACATCCATGGGGGGAGATTTCAAGTGCACTCTGGTAATTTTGTCCGGATGGAAACATAGAAACATAGACATAGAAAATAGGTGCAGGTGTAGGCCATTCGGCCCTTCGAGCCTGCACCGCCATTCAATATGATCATGGCTGATCATCCAACTCAGTATCCCATCCCTGCCTTCTCTCCATACCCCCTGATCCCTTTAGCCACAAGGGCCACATCTAACTCCCTCTTAAATATAGCCAATGAACTGGCCTCAACTACCTTCTGTGGCAGAGAATTCCACAGATTCACCACTCTCCGTGTAAAAAATGTTTTTCTCATCTCGGTCCTAAAAGACTTCCCCCTTATCCTTAAACTGTGACCCCTTGTTCTGGGCTTCCCCAACATCGGGAATAATCTTCCTGCATCTAGCCTGTCCAACCCCTTAAGAATTTTGTAAGTTTCTATAAGATCCCCCCTCAATCTTCAAAATTCTAGCGTGTACAAGCCGAGTCTATCCAGTCTTTCTTCATATGAAAGTCCTGGATTCACAGTTCCAGAGCCCCGGCCACAGGAGGGGCAAATTCCACCCACCGAACGGCCGCGGCCTGGGCCCCACAATTTCGGGGGGGGGGGGGGGGGGACAGGATCCCGGAGATTTCAAGTGCACTCTGGTAATTTTGTCCGGATTGAAGGAGGTACTGGAGGTTGTTCTTATTGCTGCTCCAGCTAAAACCGTTTCTCTCGTATTTTCCAGGGAAGTCAAGTTCCTCGTTCCTCGAAAGACAAGTCAGCTCCGTCACCACCAAAAGTAAACGGGACAAGTGCCGGGTATCGTGAAGAATCGAGGGCAAAGTCGTGCTGCACGGAGTCAGGCCCTTCGGCCCTTCGGCCCGTGGACCACCCAATCTCACTTTATTCTCCCCACGTCCCCATCATCTGCCCCTCCGCCCCGAGATTCTCCCACCATCACTCGTGCGTTTTGGAGGACGCGGAGGATAGCAACGCCGTCACAGTGAGAAGGTGCAAAGCCCGTACAGACAGCGCCCGAGGCTGGGATTGAACCTGGATCGTTGGAGCCCGACCAGGTTTAGTTTAGTTCCAGTTTAGAGCTGCACCGCGGAAACAGACCCTTAGGCCCACCGAGTCCACGCCGACTGGCGATCACCCATTCACACGCTAGTTCTATGCTACCACACTTTCTCACACACTCCCAACACACCAGCGGCAATTTACAGAAGCCAATTAACCTACAAACCCGCACGTCCTTGGGATGAGGAAACCAGAGCACCCGGAGAAAACCCACGCGGTCACAGGGAGAGCGGACAAACTCCATACAGACAGCACCCATAGTGACGATCGAACTGGGGTTTCTGGCGCTGTGAGGCGGCAACTCTACCATCGCGACACTGTGGTCGAGGTGGGGACGGGCACAAATTTGGAGACGGATTACTGAGGGACTTGCTTCTTTCAGCTGGTGTACCAGTTTGCATGTTTTCTTCCCTCTCTAGTCCTGTTGGCAACCTCGATCAGTTGCGACCTACCTGAGGTGCTCAACACTGGTCATAAGTGATAGGAGCAGAATTAGGCCATTCGGCCCATCCAGTCTGCTCCCCCATTCAATCATGGCCGCTCCATCTCTCCCTCCTAACCCCATTCTCCTGCCTTCTCGCATAACCCCGTACGAATCAAGAATCTATCTATCTCTGCCTTAAAAATATCCACTGACGGCCTCCATAGTCGTCTGTGGCAAAGAATTCCACAGATTCACCACCCTCTGACTATGCAAATTACTTCTCATCTCCTTCCTAAAGGAACGTCCTTTAATTCTGAGGCTGCGCCCTCTAGTCCTAGACTCTCCCACTATAGTATCTTTGGTGAAAACGTCCTCCCCACATACACTCGTCGGCAGTGCCTTGTGGACAACAGCACCCCGCCATGGCAAAGTGAGGAACTGCAGGCACTTGGAACCGCAGATGCCGGCTTACGGAAAGAAAGGACACGAGGTGCTGGAGTAACTCAGCGGGTCAGGCAGCATCCTGGCGAGTCGAGGCTGTCTCCCATTCCCCCCCCACCCCCCCCAGAGAGGGAGATCGTGGAGAGAGGGATGGAGGGACAAATCGGGGAGTTGCAATAGCTGCAACGGGCCTTTGTGGTCAACTGCAGGACAAAGCCTGGCGAGCGATAGGTGGGTACAGGTAGCTGGTTGGATAAAATCCCTCACTATTTGAACCTCTTCTATCCATATATCACATTTTTTGTCTTTTCATCTCTGGCCTTTGTCCAACCGGCTGCCTGTCAAAACACCCCCTCACCTGTATCCACCTATCACTCCCCCGTGAGTTGGTCCACTCCCACCTCTCTTCCAGCTTTCTCCCACCAACAACAATCAATCTGAAAAAGGGTCCCAACCCGAAATGTCACCTATCCATGTTCTCCAGAGATGCTGCCTGACCCATTGAGTTACTCCAGTACTTTGTGCCTTTTTTTTGTAAACCAGCATGCGCAGTTCCACAGGTCAAGAGATTGTGTGCTGCACGGAGGCGCTACAGTAGGCTTGCTGCCTCGTAGCACCATCCTGACTATGGGCGCTGTCTGTTCAGAGTTTGTACCTTCTCCCCGTGACCGCGTGGGTTTTCTCCGGGCGCTCCGGTTTCCTCCCACACTCCAAAGAAGTGCAGGTTTGTAGGTTAATTGGCTTCGGTAAAATTGTAAATTGCCCCTAGCGTGTAGGATAGTATCGGTGTACTGCGTGATCGCTGGTCGGCACAGACTCGGTGTGCCGAACCGCCTGTTCCCGTGCTGTACCTCCAAAGTCTAAGGCATCGCTGTTCTTTCTTGGGAGAAACATAGAAACATAGAAAATAGGTGCAGGAGGAGGCCATTCGGCCCTTCGAGCCAGCACCGACATTCATTGTGATCATGGCTGATCGTCCCCAATCAATAACCCGTGCCTGCCTTCTCCCCTTATCCCTTGATTCCACTAGCCCCCAGAGAAAAGGTGCATGGATTAATGACGTACTTGTGCATCTATTTCTTAGGATCCTTATGGAACTGGGACCCAAAAAGAGTTAGCAAGGACACAGGGCAAGTATAGATGGTGCCAGCGCCCATCTGGAGGGTTACTGGGTAAGACCCATCATCTACAGACCGCAGCCAGTACCCATGGAACCTGGGGTACAAGTAGAGCTGGAACTTACTTGAGCAGAACCCAAACGTGTTGCACTTGCTTCAAATCCCAGAATCACTGTCAGTATTTTAAGCTGTTCCGCATTCAGAGCCTTTCAAAATTATAGATGACCCCCCCCCCCCCCCCCCAAATAGTGGGAATAATTGCTTGAAGCTTTGCTATTTTTGTACAAGGGACTTGGAGTTGGGTCTGACACAGGATGAAAATGACCCACTCAGCAAAGATTAAAAGCGACCCAGGACTGTTACATGAAGTTTGTGTATACATGTATTATTATACAGGTTCACCACCCATTTTCGGGCACCCTGGCTTGGTTCCAGAGGCATGTGTAGGATTATCCGTTTTGCGAGACAGGAGGAGTACAACGCTACCGGAACGGTCAGCCTAGGCCACAGGGGGGCCGAGATACCGGCGCCTCGGAAGTCGGCTATGGGAACGGATCTGCCGGCTCCGGCCGGGCCGGAGTTCCAGAGCCCCGGCCGCAGGGGGCAGATTCCACCCGCCGATCGCCCGCGGAAGTCCCGATGAGGTCGAGATCGGCCGCCTCACCCGGCCTGGGCGCAACATTTCCGGGGGGGATTTCAAGTGCGCTCTCCTAATTTTGTCCCGATAAAAGGGATCACCAGTTGCCGGAAAATCGTCGGTGGACTTGTGCTTTAAAATTAAAATGCGAATGTTCCATTAAGGAACAACTTTACACAAAATATCAAATGCAAATATTTTGTATATTTCTGTAATTATGTTTAATAAAGTATATTTTAAAGATATTTGGCCCAAATGTTTTAATGGTGGCTGTTTTGGGGAGCAAATTCTGAACCATTAGAAGGAATATTCCAAAAATTGGAAATAAATACCGCAGATTCACAGCTGGAAAGCCAACATTTGTATGTCTCCTATTGTAGGTAGCTAACCTTCAAACAACCCCCCCTCCCCTCCTTTTTTCCTCCCTTTCTTTCCTGTGCTCCATCTAGATGTGAATACAATTATCCCATTTCCCCTTCCCTCCATCCCCTTCCATCTATATTCCCTCCTCCGGCCTCAAATTTCACGCCTCTTCTATCTTTATCTCACAATGTTTAAAACATAGAAACATAGAAAATAGGTGCAGGAGTAGGTCATTCGGCCCTTCGAGCCTTCACCGCCATTCAATATGATCATGGTTGATCATCCAACTCAGTATCCTGTACCTGCCTTCTCTCCATACCCCCTGATCCCTTTAGCCACAAGGGCCACATCTAACTCCCTCTTAAATATAGCCAATTAACTGGCCTCAACTACTTTCTGTGGCAGAGAATTCCACAGATTCACCACTCTCTGTGTCAAATGTTTTTTATCTTCTCGGTCCTAAAAGACTTCCCACTTTGGTCTTATCATCTCTGACCTTTGTCCAACCATCTTCCAAGCAACACCCCTACCCCCCTCACCTGTATCATTTGCCTTTATTGTCTTCCCTCACAATGGGAAACGTTGATTCTGCTGTGTGGGGGTGTTCGTGTTAAATTCTATCGTGTATTGTGTTATTTTTATTCGTATGGCTGTATGGTAATTCAAATCCCACTGTACCAATTGGTGCATATGATAATAAATGTAACTTGAACTTGAACTTGCCGAGCTTTGTCCTGCCCACACCTCTATTCCAACTTTCTCCACAATCAGTCTGAAGGATGGTCCTGACCCGAATCATCGCCAATCAACTGAGTTACTCCAACACTATGTGTCTATCTTTGGCATAAACCAGCATCTGCAGTTCTTGCCAATTTCACAGTTTTTATCCCTTCTTTATCGCCTCGTCCCCAGCCAACAATGGACCATTGTGGGCTCCACCTTTCCTGAGTCATCGATGCCAGCTCTGCTTTGTCCTGCTCCTTCCCATACCTCTAGTCGCCCCCTCCCTGACTCTCGACAAAGGGTCTTGACCCAAAGTATCACCTATTCCTTTTCTCCAGAGATGCTGCCTGACCCGCTGAGTTACTCCAGCATTTTGTGCCTATCTTCACTTATCACATGCTAGGCTTTGTCCTGATGTCCTGATGCCAAAGATAGACACAGAATGCTGGAGTAACTCAGCGGGACAGGCAGCATCTCTGGAGAGAAGGAATGGGTAACTTTCGGGTTGAGACACTTCTTGACCCAAAACACCCATTCTATTTCTTTAACTCTCCACATCACTGTCTATATCTCTCATTCCCCTTATCCCTAACCAGTCTGAAGAAGGGTCTCGACCCGAAACGTCACCCATTCCTTCTCTCCAGAGATGCTGTCTGTCCCCCTGAGTTAATCCAGCACTCTGTGTCTACCTTTGGTGTAAACCAGCATCTGCAGTTCCTTATTTCTGCTCAGTGGTGGATGGATGTAGCGCTGCGATGCCTCGCCAGGGCAGCAAGTGTCGCTGTCGGCGGCAGGCAACCCCCAGGCCTGCCGCCGACTAGCGGTTTAGTGACGATATATTCGACCGGTCGCTTTATCCAACGCAGGGAACCGAGCACTTTACGACAGTGTCCTCAGAGGGCAGCGACCTGCTTTACGGCAGTGTGGCAAGTGGACGATGGAGTTAAATGCTGATTTCGGGCGAGTTAGTTCATTTTAGTTAAACTAACGGGGATTTTCCAGCCATGCGTGAGGTTTGCACCGTCTGAGGGGGGTAAATGTGTGGTTTAACAGCTGCAACACACAGAAACAGCTGGTTTTTACGACAATGTCGCGTCGCCCCGCCCCGCCCCGCCGTCCACCTGGTTTACGGCAGTGAGGCAGCCGGGTCCCCGCGGCGGCTGCGGATCCGCGACATCTCCCTCACCATCCGGATCCGAATCTGAATCCGCCGCCATCGGGCCGGAGAGCGAGCAGACAGCGGGTAAGGGCGGCGGGCCGGGCGGCAGCGGCTCCCCTAGACCCCGGGGACAGGGATCCGGCGGCCGGGGGTGGGATTGAGGGGTGGATGGAGCGGGATTGCGGCGGGTCCCCCCCCCCCGGCCTCCATCAGCTGTGAGTTGGGGCCTTGGGCCTTGAGCCGGCTCCTGCTCTCTCTCTGAGGCTGCAGTTAATGCCAGTGTAGACTGGGCCGGTGTAACACACTCTCACCCTGGCCACAAACTCTTTGAATCACTTCCCTCTGGAAGGCGACTCCGGACTGTCACAGCCAGACAGAAAAACAGTTTTTATCCACGAGTAGTTGCTCTACTCAACAGCCACAAATCTGTAGCCTCCCTGTGATCTGGTATTTTGTTGGTTCACATGCTTGATCAATGGTGTTTTATCATTAATGTTTAATTATTATTAATGTTTAGTGTTTTCTGAGTCATTCGTAACTGTCACTGTATGTCATGTTGCGGGCGGAGCACCAAGGCAAATTCTTTGTATGTGAATACTTGGCCAATTAACTTACTTACCCTCCCAGTGTTATACAGTGGCTGCCCAGTGAGTGACCACCCCAGTGTTGACCAGTGACCACCACAGTGTATCCTCCCAGTGTTATCCAGTGGTCGCCCAGTGTTATACAGTGGCAGCCCAGCGAGTGACCGACCAGTGAATCCTCCCCGTGTTATACAGTGACCACCCCAGCAGTCTGGGGTGCATTGAGAGCAGGGGAGAGAAAAGACTTTGCCTTCCATCACAGTGGGTTCACTGTGATGGATGTTTGTGTGAACTTAATTGTGTGTATGTCTGTAGGACATTGTTTTTGTTTGTACGGCTGTGGAAACAAAATTTCGTTTGAGTCTCACTGGGGCTCAAATGACAATAAATGTGTATTGTATTGTATTGTATTGTATTGAAGAAGTGTTTCGACCCGAAAAACGTTGCCTATTTCCTTCGCTCCATAGATGCTGCCGCACCTGCTGAGTTTCTCCAGCACTTTTGTCTACCCAGTATATCCTCCTGGTTTATACAGTGACAACCCAGTGTACCCACCCCAGTGTCATTCAGTCTTGCTCCAAGTGTTATACAGTGGTCGCCCACTTTATAGAGTGACCACTCAGTGTATTCACCTCAGTGCCATCCAGTCCCCCTCCCCGTGTTACTCAGTGACCACCCAATGTATCTATCCCAGTGTTCAATGATCTCCCAGTGTTATGGTGACCACATAGTGAATCACTCCTCGTGTTATAGTCCCAGAGTTATACAGTGGCCACCCAGTGTATTCCTCACAGTGTTATGATGTATATTCCTCCCAGTGGATATATAGTGACCACCCATTATATCCCTCCTGGTGAGCAGTGAACCATCCACCATATTAACCCTGCCAGTGTTAAAATATTGACCACCTGCTTGACTCCTTTCAGCGGAATCTCCATGCTCCATGCACACTGTGGCTTACTTTTTCCCGGGTCTGACTGTGAACTATTATTGTCCATGCACTGAAAAGAGATAAAACTTTCAGGGTGTGCGAATATGAGATAAGTGTGTAATTGTGAGGTTCTTGTTCATTGGAACAGTTGGTATGTATTGGCATGTGCAGGAAGGAACTGTAGATGCTGGTTTAAACAGAAGATAGACACAAATGCTGTGGAGTAACTCACAGGGACAGGCAGCATCTCTGGACTACTTCAGACTGATGAAGGGTCTCGACCCGAAACGTCATCCATTACTTCTCTCCGGAGGTGCAGCATGTTCCGTTGAGTCACACATTTTGTGTCTGTCTTCAGTATGTTTTGGCATGCTGTCCAGCAAGAGATGTTCAGAGAATCAAGAATAAGGGGTAGGCCATTTAGGACTGAGATGAGGAAAAACTTCTTCACCCAGGAAGTTGTGAATCTGTGGAATTCTCTGCCACAGAAGGCAGTGGAGGCCAATTCACTGGATGTTTTCAAGAGAGTAACATTTAGCTCTTAGAGCTAAAGGAATCAAGGGATATGGGGGAAAAAGCAGGAATGGGGTACTAATTTTAGATGATCATGCTATGATCATATTGAATGGTGGTGCTGGCTCGAATGGCCTACTCCTGCACCTAATTTTCTATGTTTCTATTTTGTGTTCAGAGTTAGATGTGGAATAAAAAAATAGACTGACAGGAACTAGACAGATATAATCCTGGAGTGTTAAACTGATCTAGGGTTTGAAGCATCTCCTATCCACTCTCTTTCTTTTCTACTGCCTCTTTCCCCCTTGTCCTCTCATCACTCACAACTGGACTCTGACAACTTGCATTTGCTTTCCAGGCACACTTTATTTACTTGTGCACAAGGAGAACAGGACAGTCCCAGTCACCGCACTATAAAATTTTGCTCAGATGTGTCAACTTTTATACAGATTTTGATCAATTGAAATGTCGCACACTAATTTATTATCACCAATCATGTGACAGGAGAAGAATTAGGCCATTCGGACCATCAAGTCTATTCCGCCATTCAATCACGGCTGATCTATCCCTCCTAAACCCATTCTCCTGCCTTCTCCTCAAAACCTCTGATACTGTTACTAATCAAGAATCTATCTCTCTGCCTTAAATATATCCACTGACGGCCTCCTTAGCCTTCTGTGGCAAAGAATTCGACAGGTTCGCCACCCTCTGACTAAAGGAATTCCTCCTCATCTCCTTTCTAAAAGAACGTCCTTTTATTCTAAGGCTATGACCTCTAGTCCTAGACTCTCCCACTAGTGGAAACATCCTCTCCACATACACTCTATCCAAGCTTTTCACTATTCTGTACGTTTCAATGAGGTCCCCCCTCATTCTTCTGAACTTCAGTGAGTACAGGCCCAGTGCCATCAAACAATCATCATATGTTAACCTACTCTTCCTGGGATCATTCTTTTAAACCTTCTCTGGATCCTCTCCAGAGCCAGCACATCCTTCCTCAGATATGGTGCCCAAAATTGCTCACAATACTCCAAATGCAGCCTGACCAGCACCTTATAGAGAGCCTCAGCATTACATCCCTGTTTTGTATGCTAGCCCTCTCAAAATAAGTGCTAGCATTGCGTTTGCTTTCTTATGTTCTTGAAAACCATTAACGTCTAATACAAAATACATGCTGTTTGATCCCATATTTGCACTTAATCTGAGTAAAATATAACTCTCTACCTTTTCCCTTCCACCTCCGAATTAAAGGACTTTCCTTTAGGAAGGAGATGAGGAGGAATTTATTTCGTTAGAGGGTGATGAATCTGGAATTCTTTGCCACAGAAGGCTGTGGAGGCTGTCATTAGATATTTTTAAGGCAGAGATAGATAGATTCTTGATTAGTACGGGTGTCGGGTTATGCGAAGAAGGCAGGAGAATGGGGTTAGGAAGGAGAGATAGATCAGCCATGATTGAATGGTGGGGTAGACTTGATAAGCCAAATGGCCTAATTCTGCTCCTATGACCTGTGTGTTCTTTATTATTGTATCGCTGCTGACAACCCAATCCTTGCCGGGTCACTGCTCGTGCCGTCGACCGGTTGGTGCAGAGAGTAGCTTTGAATGTTTGTCTCTTCGTTGATTGTGTCCCTTTCTTTTTTTAAAAGCTACTGTAATGCGCCCTTTAAATTGCCCCTCGGGGATGAATAAAGTGCTTGATTGATTGATTGACATTATGCCCTCTCTTCCCATCTATCTCCCCTTAGCCTGTGCCCTTCTCCAGTGCCCCTCTCTCTGTTAAATTGGAGCAATTGTGGTTGGGAACTGGATTAGTGGCTTCAAATTCATCTGCAGGGTGACCAGTTTTCTCTGGTGTTCACCTTCTCACTCCCCACCTCATTGAGTGTTGCTTTGCCCTCTCGTTGCAGCAGAGTTGTAGACGATGGCGCGATTCCTGACTCCGGTGATCCAGGACAACCCGTTCGGATGGGGACCCTGCGCTGTTCCCGACCAGTTCAAGGACATGCCGTATCAACCCTTCAGTAAAGGCGACCGACTGGGAAAGGTGAGTCTGCTCCCCCCCACCCCCCCAGGTCACAACGTGGAGTAGTTCAAGTCCACTTGTGGTGGCGCAGCGGTAGAGTGGTAGACCCAAAACGTCGCCAGTTCCTTCTCTCCATAGATGCTGCCTCACCCGCTGAGTTTCTCCAGCATTTTGAGTCTACCTCCGATTTTACCGGCATCTGTAGTTCTTTCTTAAGCATCTGTGGAGGGAATGGACGGGCGATGGTTAGACTGTGACCCTTCTTCAAACACTTCAGAAAGCTATACTCTGTAATTTAGGTGTCATGGGGTTATTTTGATTTGATTTATTTTGACACAAGCATAACTATATATTTCTGCAGGTCGCAGATTGGACAGGAGCCACCTATCAGGATAAGAGATATACCAGTAAGTATCGGTGTGCTGAAGCATCAGTAACGTTTGGCTTATTTTATTTTTCCTCTGCTGAGAGTTTCTTGTCCTTTTTGGCAACACAGATACATGACATGCTTACACTTTAAATCTGCTGCTTACATACAGCCATTTATGTGAGACCAGACACTGGGGATATTAAGAAGGTTTCTGACCATACCGGCCTTCCACTTGCACTTGGTTATTGCAATGGTTAGGTGCCCAACCATACTGAACACAATCAGGCAGCACGGTGGCATTGAGGCAGCACAGTGGCGCATTGGTAGAGTTGCTGCCTGGCAACGCCAGAGACCCGGGTTCGATCCTTGCAAAGGCTCGATCTGTTCACGCTGGGTTTGATCCTCACCAAAGGTGCCTGTCTGTGTGTAGTTTGTACATTCTCCCTGTAACCCTGTGTGGGTTTTGTCTGGGTGCTCTGACTTTCTCCCACCCTCCAAAGATAAAAACATAGAAACTAGGTGCAGGAGGAGGCCTTTCGGCCCTTCGAGCCAGCACTGCCATTCATTGTGAACATGGCTGATCGTCCCCAATCAATAACCCGTGCCAGCCTTCTCCCCATATCCCTTGACTCCACTAGCCCCTAGAGCTCTATCTAACTCTCTCTTAAATCCATGTCCAGGTTTGTAGGTTAAAAGAAGTGCAGGTTTGTAGGTTAATTGGCTTCTGTAAAATTGTAAGTTGTGCCTATTGTGTAGGATAGTGCTAGGGTGCGGGTGATTGCTGGTCGGCACGGTCTCAGTCGGCCGAAGGGCCTATTTGCGCGCTGCATCTCTACAGTTTAAAGTAAAGACAGCTTCCACCGCTGGTATAAGAGAGACATCTAGGTCACCGCCTGAAAGAGTTGTTTCTCTCATTTCCATGTATCTCAATAACTAACGCTTGCATCTGTGTCCAGATAACCATGGGACTTGGTGACGAGTGCATTGTAGTTGAATGCATCATGAATGAAGCATTGGGCTTATGACCAGAGCCAACATTTGTGCCCATTAGTAGCAGGCTATCTGGCCAAAATCTCATTGCAATGAGTGAGAAGCTTGCAATGTATAATCACTGCTGAACCTCTCATGTGACACCAGTGATTACCCTCCTAAAGTATTTAAACAATAGACAATAGGTGCAGGAGTAGGCCATTCGGCCCTTTGAGCCAGCACCCGCCATTCAATGTGATCATGGCTGATCATCCACAATCAGTACCCCGTTCCTGCCTTCTCCTCATATTCCCTGACTCCGCTATCATTAAGAGCCCTATCTAGCTCTCTCTTGAAAGTATCCAGAGAACCGGCCTCCACCGCCCTTTAAGGCAGAGAATTCCACAGACTCACAACTCTCTGTGAGAAAAAGTGTTTCCTCGTCTCCGTTCTAAATGGCCTAACCCTTATTCTTAAACTGTGGCCCCTGGTTCTGGCCTCCCCCAACAAAGGGAACATGTTTCCTGCCGCTATCGTGTCCAAACCCTTAATAATCTTTTTATATGTTTCAATAAGATATCCTCTCATCCTTCTAAACTCCAGAGTGTACAAGCCCAGCCGCTCCATTCTCTCAGCATATGACAGTCCCGCCATCCCGGGAATTAACTGTGTAAACCTACTCTCTGTAAACCTTATATTGTAAACCTACTGTAAACCTTGTAAACTCCCTCAATAGCAAGAATGTCCTTCCTCAAATTAGGGGACAAAAACTGCACACAATACTCCAGTCTGTGGAGTACTTAGGGTTAAATGACATTGTGGAAATGCAAGCTCTGTACAGCTTCCAAAGGTGACTCACAGCTGCTGGTGTGCTTCCTCTCTGTCTCCCACAGATAAGTACTCCTCCCAGTTCGGTGGTGGCAGCCAGTATGCCTATTTCCATGAGGAAGATGAGACCAGCTTCCAGCTCGTTGACACAGCTCGCACCCAGAAGACTGCGTACCAGAGGAACCGCATGAGATTCGCTCAGGTAAAAATCTTCTTTGGAGCTCTCTGCGCTTCTGGTGATGTGGGGGAGGAGACCAGCATTGAAAGGTGGTCAAATCAGGATAGCCTCGTAGGACCACAGGAACAGAATTAGCCCCATTTAACCCATCATCTGATCATGGCTGATCTATCTTTCCCTCTCAACCCCATTCTCCTGCCTTCCCCCTTGTTATTTTCAGTTTAATTTATTGTCATGTATACCGAGGTACAGTGATAAGCTTTTTTGATGCGTGCTGCCCAGCCAGTGGAAAGACTATACGTAATTACAATCAAGCCGTAGATGCTCTTACTCATCAAAAACCTATCAATCTCTGCTCCAAAAATATCCAAATGTCTTGGCCTCCACAGCCGTCTGTGGCAATGAATTCCGCAGTGTATCTATCAGAGGTAACAGTACTCTCCCTCTGTCTAAAGAAATTTCTCTATATCTCCATTCTAACGGTATGTCCTTTTATTCTAATCCTCGACTCTCCCATTACTGGAAATGTTCAACACCCTTGCACTAGTGATAGACACAAAGTGCTAGAGTAACTCAGCAGGTCAGGCAGCATCTCTGGAGAAAAAGGATGGGAGTATATCTGGGTCCGACTCAAAATGCCTCCCATCCTTTTTCTGTCCAGAGATGCTGCCTGACCCGCTGAGTTACTTCTGCACTTTGGGTCTATCCTTGGTAAAAACCGGCATCTGCCGGTCTGCAACTGCCATTTGTTTCTCCATTCTTGTACTGATGATGGGTACAAGCATGTCAGACTCCAAGACAATTTGCAAAGTTACAGTGGCACACAGTGGTTGGGAAACCAGACTAGTATCAAGAGGATCACAGTATCAGTCTGAAGAAGGGTCTCGGCCCGAAACGTCACCCATTCCATCTCTCCAGAGATGCTGCCTGTCCCGCTGAGTTAAAGACAATAGACAATAGGTGCAGGAGTAGGCCATTTGGCCCTTCGAGCCAGCACCGCCATTCAATGTGATCATGGCTGATCAACCCCAATCAGTACCCCTTTCCTGCCTTCTCCCCATATCCCCTGACTCTGCTATTTTTAAGACCCCTATCTAGCTCTCTCTTGAATGCATCCAGAGAACCGGCCTCCACCGCCCTCTGAGGCAGAGATTATCCCGGCCTTTTGTGTCCATGTTCACACGATTGAACACGAGTTCAAAGCCCAACAGGGCAGCAGGAGTATATGGTCGAAACAAATGAGTTGGTCATGAAACTATCAGATTATCGTGACAACTGACCTTGTCTTAAAATTCACAGCAAAGGAACATGAGGAGGGAGAAGGATCGCCGTCAGATGCTGCAGTTCAACATGCAAACTCTTCCCAAGAGTGCCAAGCAGAAAGAGAGGTGAGCTCATTGTTGCTCCTGTCGTTAACCTCTAATCAACCATCGGGAATGTTTAATGCCCCTGACTAGGGTTCATTCTCCTGCTCCCGTGACTGTTCCCTGTATAATCTGGCCAGCTCTTTGACTATTCGAGTCTTCAGTGCCCTGGTTATAGAGTCATACAGCACGGAAACAGGCCCTTTGGCCCAACTTGCTTATGCTGACCAAGATGCCCCATCTACACTGGTCGCACTTGCCCATGTTTGGCCATATCCTAAACCAGGGGTGGGGAACCTCTCATGTGACACCAGTGATTACCCTCCTAAAGTATTTAGACAATAGACAATAGATGCAGGAGTAGGCCATTCGGCCCTTCAAACCAGCACCGCCATTCAATGTGATCATGGCTGATCATCCCCAATCAGTACCCCGTTCCTGCCTACTCCTCATATCCCCTGACTGCGCTATCATTAAGAGCCCTATCTAGCTCTCTCTTGAAAGTATCCAGAGAATCGGCCTCCACCGCCCTCTGAGGCAGTGAATTCCACAGACTCACAACTCTCTGTGAGAAAAAGTGTTTCCTCGTCTCCGTTCTAAATGGCCTAACCCTTATTCTTAAACTGTGGACCCTGGTTCTGGACTCCCCCAACAATGTATAGCGTGTCCAAACCCTCAACAAAGATTCCCTCTCATCCTTCTAAACTCCAGAGTGTACACCAGGGGTGGGGAACCTGCGGCCTTAAGGCTGCATGCGGCCTTCTAGGCCATTAAGTGCGGCCTTTTGAATGAATCCAAATTTTGTAAAACAAATCCATTTATTTTTATTCATGTGTTTTTGTTTGTCTTTTATTATTTTTATTTTAATCTTAAAATTAACGTATTTAAAATAAAGAGTAAAAGAAGATTCAACGAAATAATCCTCCCGCTGAGTTTCCCCAGCAATTTTGTGTACCTTAAATAATCCTCCCCGACTGACGGCCACAATTAAAACATTAGTAAGTCATGAGGGCTATTTTAACAAATAATGTACATTTTGAAGTATATCTCATTGACGTTTCTCGGATGCAGCCTTATTAGATTACAGCTAACTTAATGCGGCATTCCAACATGAAAAGGTTCCCCACCCCTGTCCTAAACCTTCCCTATGCATGTACTTGTCCAAATATCTTTTAAATGGTGTTATTGTAACTGCCTCGACTATCTCCTCCGTATGGCAGCTCCTTTCATATGCCCACTGCCCTGTGTGGAAAAGGATATAAAAGCGGAAATAATTACACCCTTCTGCTTGACGTTGGCTCTTGGTGTAAAGTTATCTTGCTCAAGGTGTATCCTTCCTGCCGACTTTAAAGCTTGCTAGTTTGTGGTTTTCGCAGGCTCTGGTGGTCCCACGCTGTCCCTCCCTGTGCTGGAGCAAGGGCAGCTGTCAGCAAGGTTGGGTTGTGATGCCATAAGACATAAGAGCAAAATTGGGCCATTCAACTCGTCGGGTCTACTCCGCCATTCAATCACGGCTGATCTATCTTCCCCTCTCAACCCCATTCTTATGCCATCTCCACGAAACCTTTGATGCCCTTGCTAATCAAGAATCTATCAATCTCTGCCTTAAAAATGCCCAATGACTTGTCCTCCACCACCGTCTGTGGCAATGAATTCCACAGATTCACTGCCCTCTGGCTAAAGAAATTCCTCCTCATCTCCATTGTGAAGGTACGTCCTTTTATGCTGAGGCTGTGCTCTCTGGTCCTACACTCTCTCCCCACTGTGGAAACATCCTTTCCATGTCCGCTCTATCTAGGACTTCCTGTAGATGAGTAGCCAGCCGTTCGGTGCGTGGGGCTCCACAATTCTGGACCGTTGACTGCTCGTGGATATAGTGTTTAGGCAGCCAGACCCATTTCCTTGTCGTGTAAAATCATCTCAATGCATTTCCCACCCTGATGTCATTGCAGGGATCGCTTGCGGCTGCAGAAGAAATTCCAGAAGCAGTTTGGTGTGCGGCAAAAGTGGGACCAGAGAAACCAGGTCAGTTTCAAACTGGATCGCTGTAACGTTTTGTAAAGTTTGGTACTTTGTTCATGCCTAAATGTAATCACCGCACCACTGCTGACACCATCCTATGCTCAATAGACAATAAACAATAGGTGCAGGAGTAGGCCATTCGGCCCTTCGAGGCACCACCGCCATTCAATGTGATCATGGCTGATCATCCCCAATCAGTACCCCGTTCCTGCCTTCTTCCCATATCCCCTGACTCCGCTATCTTTAAGAGCCGTATCTAGCTCTCTCTTGAAAGCATCCAGAGAACCTGCTTCCACCGCCCTCTGAGGCAGAGAATTCCACAGACTCACCATTCTCTGTGAGAAAAAGTGTTTCCTCGTCTCCGTTCTAAATGGCTTACCCCTTATTCTTAAACTGTGGCCCCTAGTTCTGGACTCGCCCATCATCGGGAACATATTTCCTGCCTCTAGTGTGTCCAAACCCTTAACAATCTTATATGTTTCAATGAGATGCCCTTTCATCCTTCTAAACTCCGGAATATACAAGCCCAGCCGCTCCATTCTCTCAGCATATGACAGTCCTGCCATCCCGGGAATTAACCTTGTAAACCTATGCTGCACTCCCTCATTGCAGGGAATAGTTCAATAGTTCAACGGTGCTTTATTGTCACTCGTGCAAATTTCAAAACGCACACCGGCATTCTTTTTCGAGTCGCCTGATTTGGTGCCATTTCCAAAGTCCGCGTGCTCGGTCTCCCGGAGCGGTGCCCGATCCAGGCGAGCCCCAGGCTGCTGCAGGGCCTCCGGCCATCGCCTCCGCCTGAATCGTTCAGTCAACTGACTTCCCTCGCCTGGCCCTGGGTGTGCGCATCCCACTGCCCATCTTGAGGGCGCCGGTTCACTTCCCTATCGGCTCCCCCCTCTCATGTTCTCCGGCCTCCAGGAGGACGAGCAGTGGCCGGGCTTGATGGCTCTTCCACGTCGCCCCCCCCCCCCCCCCCCCCCAGGCCACAACTCACTGGGTCCATAATCTTATATGATCTCTCCTCCTTTAAAACACTCCTCAGACCAAATCTTCAGTCATCGGGCCTAGTGTGGGTCAGTGTATTCTTTGAATGTTTGGCAATATTCCTTGAACTTCTGTGTGATACTTCTGTCACTATAAAGGATCCATACGAGTAGAAATCGTCGCCTGGGTTTGTTAACACATTCCTTGTTTGTCACCGACACAGCTGAAGCTAAGAGATTCTTCAGTTGAAGTGCGAAGTGACTGGGAGGTGAAGGAGGAAATGGACTTCCCCAGGCTGATAAAGATGAGATACATGGAAGTGGCCGATCCTGGTGACATGTGAGTGTGCTTAATGTAAATATCATCGTCCCCTTCGTAACTCCTCCACAATTGCCCACTCCACCCCGCCCTGATTAAACAAAGCTGCCGGGTAACATCCTTTGATCCTTTGCTATTGTACCCCATGCCTGCTGAGAGTATGGGGCGGCACGGTGGCGCAGCGGTAGAGGTGCTGCCTCACAGCGCCAGAGACCCGGGTTCAATCCTGACTACGGGCGCTGTCCGTATGGAGTTTGTAGGTTCTCTATTTGACCGCGTGGGTTTTTGCCGGGTGCTCCGTCTTCCTCCCACATTCCAGACATGCGGGTTTGTAGGTTAATTGGCCCTCTGTAAATTTCCCCTAGTGGGTAGGGAGTGGATGGGAAAGTGGGATAACATAGAACGATGCTCGGCGTGGACTCGGTGGGCCGAAGGGCCTGTTTTGCAAACTATATCTCTAGACTAATATGGTTCCTTTGACTCCCCCAGAGAGTGCTGTGGCACACTGGAGTACTACGACAAGGCCTTCGACCGAATTACCACAAGGAACGAGAAGCAGTTGAGGAGTATCAAGAGGATTTTCCACACTGTTACCACCACTGATGATCCTGTCATTCGCAAGGTAAGCACTCACGTTAAAAGTTGTTCACTATTTCTGGGGGCAGGAGCGTGCCATATTCTAACACACATTCGTTAGATTAAGGTACAAATCAGAATGGCATTGCAATATCTTGGACAAACTGCAAATGGATGGATATAGACAATAGGTGCAGGAGTAGGCCATTCGGCCCTTCGAGCCAGCACCGCCATTCAATATGATCATGGCTGACCATCCACAATCAGTACCCTGTTCATGCCTTTCCCCATATCTCCTGACTCCGCTATTTTTAAGAGCCCTCTCTAGCTCTCTCTTGAAAGTATCCAGAGAACCGGCCTCCACCGCCCTCTGAGGCAGAGAATTTCACAGACTCACAACTCTCTGTGAGAAAAAGTGTTTCCTCGTCTCCGTTCTGAATGGCTTACTACTTATTAAAGAAACTTACAAAATTCTTAAGGGGTTGGACAGGCTAGATGCAGGAAGATTGTTCCCGATGACGGGGAAGTCCAGGACAAGGGGGTCACAGTTTAAGGATAAAGGGGAAATCCTTTAGGACTGAGATGAGAAAAACGTTTTTCACACAGAGAGTGGTGAATCTCTGAAACTCTCTGCCACAGAAGGTAGTTGAGGCCAGTTCATTGGCTATATTTAAGAGGGAGTTAGATGTGGCCCTTGTGGCTAAAGGGATCAGGGGGTATGGAGAGAAGGCAGGTACAGGATACTGAGTTGGATGATCAGCCATGATCATATTGAATGGCGGTGCAGGCTCGAAGGGCCAAATGGCCTACTCCTGCACCTATTTTCTATGTTTCTATGTAAAGGTACTTACTTCTTCTTCTACTTACTACTATCCACAACCCTGCCCACTGTGATTGCTGCAACTTTGCTTCTGAGTATATGCTGTAGTTTTGAGAATATCCCGCCTGTAAATTGTCCCTAGTTTGCAGCATGGGGGGGAGGGGGTCCCAGACGACTATTTGCCTGCTAATCACAGTTGTAGATCTGCAATCACACATTGTAATCGCTCCACACATTAAAATCTCTGCTCCGACAGCACTAAATGTTATTCCCTCATCTTATCATTGAATCACTTCCCTCTGGAAGGCGACTCCGGACTGTCAAAGCCGCCACAGCCAGACATAAAAACAGCGTTTTCCCCATGAGCAGTAGCTCTACTCAATAACCAAAAGTCTGTAGCCTCCTTTTGCTCTGGTATTTTATTTCATTCACATGTTTAAACTATAACGTTTTATTATTAATGTTTGATGTTTTATGTGTCATTCTTAATTGTTACTGTTTGTCGTGTTTGTTACTTGCGAGCGGAGCACCAAGGCAAATTCCTTGTATATGAACATACTTGATCAATAAATGTATTCATCATCATCACCATCATCTGTCCACTGCGAATTGTTTGATTGTAATCATGTATTGTCTTTCCGCTGACTGGTTAGCACGTAACAAAAGCTTTTCACTGTACCTCGGTACACGTGACAGTAATTTAAACTAAATGATTACAGCTGGCCAAGACACAAGGGAACGTGTTTGCCACAGATGCCATCCTGGCCACACTGATGTGCTGCACCAGGTCCGTGTATTCCTGGGACATCATCGTGCAGAGGGTTGGCTCCAAGCTCTTCTTCGACAAACGGGACCACTCTGACTTCGGTAAGGCCTATCCGCCATGTATTGCATCTCTCCCGCTCACCGCAATCCACAATGAAAAGTCTTTGCTCGATACTTGGGCGGCAGAGCTGCTGCCTTACAGCGCCAGAGACCCAGGTTCAATCCTGACCATAGACAATAGGTGCAGGAGTAGGCCATTCGGCACTTCAAGCAAGCAACGCCTTTCATTATGATCATGGCTGATCATCCACAACAACTACCCCGTTTCCCGCCTTCCCCCCCCCATATCCCCTGACTCCGCTACCTTTAAGAGCTCTATCTAACTCTCTTGAAAGCATCCAGAGAATTGCCCTCCACTGCCTTCTGAGACAGAGAATTCCACAGATTCACAACTCTCTGGGTGAAAAAGTTTTTCCTCCTCTCCGTTCTAAATGGCCTATTATGGGTGCTGTCTGTGTGGAGTTTGTACGTTCTCCCGTAACCTGCGTGGTTTTTCTCCGGGTGCTCCGGTTTCTTCCCACAATCGAAAGACGTACAGGTTTGACTGTTAATTGGCTTCTGTAAATTGTAAACCGTCCCTAGTGTGTGTAGGATAGTGCTCGTGTACGGGGATAGCTGGTCAACGCAGACTGGGTGAATCGAAGGGCCTGTTTCCACGCTATTGAGTTGAGTTTATTCTCATTTAAAAAAAACTAAAAAAAACGAAATTGCATACCTTGCAGTCATACAGAAAATAAAATAACAGAACACACAATGAACACAGTTTAACATCCGCCACCGTGAGTCTACCAGGCACCTCCTCACTGTGATGGAAGGCAAAATGTTTAATCAAACGTGGGTCTCTGGTGCTGTAAGACTATATCTCTAAACTAAAGAAATCACCTGGTAGACACAAAATGCTGGAGTAACTCGACATCTGCAGTTCTTTCCTACCTAAAGAAATAACCTTACGGGGCAGTGCTGTGATCGGATGTTTAGTTTAGGATGTGATGGTGAGAATGAAAGCTGCTGGCTACATCTGCTCTTTCAATCATTCAGATCTACTAACGGTCAGTGAGACGGCCAACGAGCCCCCACAAGATGAAGGGAACTCCTTTAACTCTCCCCGTAACCTGGCCATGGAAGCCACCTACATCAACCACAACTTCTCCCAGCAGTGCCTGAAGATGGTGAGGAAAGGCGCGCCCAGCGACGTAAGTGACTTTTCTCCCCCAATTTAAAACTCACTTAGCGACGCTAAAACTCTGTTTCGATCCCAGCTAGACAGTGGTGCTTCAGTTCCAATCTTGGAAAGCGGGCAGAGACCTTGGAATGGTTGCAGTAAAAAATTGTGATTATTCCTGTAATGAGGGACAAATTAAGTGGGGGGGGAGGGGGGGAGACTCAAGCATTGTATTTGGAGTGAGAGGTTCTTGAACAGTAATGCCCCTGTCCCACTTAGGAAACCTCTGGAGACTTTGCGCCCCACCCAAGGTTTCCGTGCGGTTCCCGGAGGTTTTTGTCAGTCTCCCTGCCTGCTTACACCACCTGCAACCTCCGGCAACCACCTGCAACCTCCGGGAACCGCACGGAAACCTTGGGTGGGGCGCAAAGTCTCCAGAGGTTTCCGTTCAGGTTTCCTAAGTGGGACACGGGCATAAAGTGGGACAGTTATGGTGTCAAAGGTTGTGGGGAGAACCCAGAATATTGGGGCTGAGAGGGCAAGATAGATCATCCATGATTGAATGGCGGTGTAGAGTCGATGGGCCAAATGACCTGCTTCTGCTCGGATAATTTATGAACTTGTAGATTATCGTGAAATTTGATCTGGGTTTTCTAAACTATCATGCTTATGAGAGAAGATTGAGACCTGTATCCAATTGCAGAAACATTGGTAATACTCTAGAAGAGGGTAAAGGTGATCTGATGCATTGAGTTGTGGTCTGGAACAACACGGTCTGAAATCGAGTCGAAGGCAGGTTCAGGATGCGGAGAGGATCTCATTGAAACCTACTGAATAATGAAAGGTAGACAAAAAAGCTGGGGAAACTCAGCGGGTGCAGCAGCATCTATGAAGCGAAGGAAATGGGCAACGTTTCGGGCCGAGACCCTTCTTCAGACTGATGTGAGGGTGGAGGGGCGGGAAGAAGAAAGGAAGAGGAGGAGCCAGAGGGCTGAGGGAGAGCTGAGAAGGGGAGGAGACAGTTGGGACTACCTGAAATTAGAGAAGTCAATGTTCATACCGCTGGGGCACAAACTGCCCAAGCGGAATATGAGGTGCTGCTCCTCCAATTTCCGGTGGTCCTCACTCTGGCCATGGAGGAGGCCCAGGACAGAAAGGTCGGATTCGGAGTGGGAGGGGGAGTTGAAGTGCTGAGCCACCGGGAGATCAGGTTGGTTATTGCGAACCGAGCAGAGGTATTCGGCGAAACGATCGCCAAGCCTACGCTTGGTATCACCGATGTAGATCAGCTAACATCTAGAGCAGCGGCTGCAATAGATGAGGTTGGAGGAGGTGCAGGTGAACCTCTGCCGCACCTGGAACGACTGCTTGGGTCCTTGAATGGAGTCAAGGGGGGAGGTAATGATAGAGTGGATGTGGAGAGGACATTTCCACAAGTGGGAGAGTCTATGACCAGAGCGCACAGCCTCAGAATTAAAGGATGTACTTTAGAATGGAGATGAGGAGGAATTTCTTAAGCCAGAAGGTGGTGAATCTGGAGAATCCATTCCCACAGATAGCTGTGGAGGCCAAGTCATTGGGTATTTTAAAAACGGAGAATGATAGGTTTTTGATTCGTAAACTTGTCAAAGGGTATGGGGGGAAGGCAGGTGAATGGGATTGAGAGGGAAAAATAGATCAGCCATGATCAAATTGCGGAGTCGACCCGATGGGCCGAATGGCCTAATTCTGCTTCAAAATCATACGATTCAGTAATAATTGTCAAAAGCAATTAAATACTGGTCTGCCACTGAGTTCCCGGCAATAAGTGGGTACCCTCAAGGAAAGTAGTCCCAGCCTGCTCAACCTCTCCTTGTAGCTCAGGCCCTCGAGTCCTGGCAACTTCCTCGTAAATCTCCTCTGCGCCCTTTCCAGCTTGACAACATCTTTTCTGTAACGTGGTGCCCAGACCTGAACACAATACTCTAAATATTGATGGGGTGTTATCTGTTTATGGAGTGCCGTATTGTCTGAGGTGCCATCGTCCTGAATACAACGTTCCTCGGTTATCCGTGTAAGACCTACTTTGCTCTCATGGTAGATAAAATTGCTGGAGAAACTCAGCGGGTGCGGCAGCATCTATGGAGCGAAGGAAATAGGCAACGTTTTGTGCCAAAACGTTGCCTATTTCCTTCGCTCCATAGATGCTGCTGCACCCTCTGAGTTTCTCCAGCAATTTTGTCTACCTTCAATTTTCCAGCATCTGCAGTTCCTTCTTGAATACTTTGTTCTCATAGTTGGCAGCAATTAATTTAACGTGTAATGCATGATACATGATACACTATGACTGTATGCATGTAAATAGATTTATTTATTGAAATCATATTCTATGTCGCTCTTCCATTATTCTATGTCGCTAACTGCATTTCGTTGTCTCTGTACTGTACACTGACAATGACAATTAAAGTTGAATCTGAATCTGATTTATGTGTAAATATCACCAGTGTTCATTCCACCGTTTGGCGAATGATTTTGTGTGACTGTTGGCTAGTGGTTTCTTTCACAGGGATATCACTGGAAATGCTTGCACTGCAGTTACATCAAGGTTTTGGCTGTCACAAAGTCAGGATTAATGATCCTGAGTTTAAATCCCTCAGCAGCAGCAGGAGAATCCACACTTGTTTAATTAAATCAATGGCATTGCTGGCTCCCGCCGCAGCCACTTGATGGATTGTTTGGTCGGTGCCCGGAGCTGTGCGCGGTTGTCTTTCGGTCGCTGTGTGCCGCACCAGGAGATTTCACCTTTCCTTCCTCCAGGGCATCGAGAAGTACAAGTTCCCGAATCCAAACCCTTTTGTGGAGGATGACGTGGACAAGAACGAGGTGGCCTCCGTCGGATACAGGTAGGGGGCACAAGGACCAGGAGGAGGGTTAGACCAAATGGTCCATCAGAATCGTGGAAACGGGCCCTTTGGCCCACCACGTCCATACTCTCCCCTTTTGCCCATCTTCACAAGTCCTGTTTAATAGGATGCTGAGTTGGATGATCAGCCATGGTCATATTGAATGGCGGTGCAGGCTCGAAGGGCCGAATGGCCTACTCATGCACCTATTTTCTATGTTTAATGCGGCCATAAGTGATAGGAGCAGAATTAGGCCATTCGGCCCATCAAGTCCACTCCACCATTCAATCATAGCTGATCTATCTCACCCTCCTAGCCCCATTTCCCCCCACATTATCCTTCAACCATTTATGTTCAATCTGCCTTGTCCTACGCAATCTATACAGGCTCTTTGACCCACTGCCTCTACCCTTACCAGCGATCACCCATACTTTAGTTCTGTCCTACACATCACAGACAATTTACAGAGGCCATTTAACATACAAACCCGCACGTCGTTGGAATGTAGGAGAAAACTGGGCGCCCGGAGGAAACCCAGGCGGTCACAGGGCGAATATGTTTATTAGTTCATAAATTATAGGAGCAGAATGAGGTCATTTAGCCCATCGAGCCTACTCCGCCATCCAACCATGGCTGATCTATCTTCCCCTCTCCTGCCTTTCCCCCATAACCCCTGACACCCGTACTAATCAATAATCTGTCAATCTTCGCCTTATAAACACCTAATGAATCGGTCTCCACAGCCGTCTGTGGCAATGAATTCCCCAGATTCACCACACTCTGGCTAATAAAATTTCTCCCTCATCTTTCTAAAGGTACGTCCTTTTACTCTGAGGCTGTGCCCTCTGGTCCTAGAACATAGAGAGAGACTCCAAGCAGACAGCATCCGTAGTCGGGATTGAACCCGGGTCTCTGTCGCTGTGAGGCAGCAACTCTGCCGCTGCGCCACCGTTTGGTTGAGACCCATTTCCAGTAACTCTACCTTGCCTCTCTAATCCTCCATGAGGGTTGTAGTCCTGTTCTCTGGATCGTTTGTCCCATGCGTGACCAGTCCACCTCCCCGTCCAGAGCTGCGATCCCACTAGACTTGTTCGACAAAGCGTTTTGTTTTTCGGGTTCGGTCCCCGTCCCCCCCCCAGCTAACCTTGGGTTGCTACGACTCGCCTGCAGGTACCGGAGGTGGAAGCTGGGGGAAGACATTGACCTGATTGTACGCTGCGAGCACGACGGTGTCATGACCGGGGCCAACGGTGAAGTGTCCTTCATCAACATCAAGACGCTGAACGAGTGGGACTCGCGGGTAAGTGGTCATGGCCGCATCTCGTATCTCTCTCGGGCAGCATGCACCCCAGTGGCATGAACAAAGGGAAGAGATAAGACTTTGCCTTCCATCACAGTGAGGAGGTGTTGGAGATCCACTGTGATGGATGTTTGTGTTAAGTGTGGGTCTTGGGTTTTTTTGCAATGTAAAACTGTAGAAAATGCAATTTCGTTCAAACCAAGTTGTTTGAATGACAATAAAAAGCATTCTATTTTATTCTATTCTATTCTCTAACTTCAAGTAGTTCCTGCTTTCCCTCTCTCTCCCCATCCCCTCCCCCTTTCCCTTCCCAGTTCTCTGACCAGTCTCACTGTCTCCGACTCCATTTTATCTCTGTAGCGCCCACTTCCCTGACATCAGTCTGAAGAAGGGTCTCGACTGGCAACGTCGCCCATTCCTTGTGTCTATAACCGGCGCGGTGATCAGTCTGGTTCCCCGAGGGGTGGGGGTGGGGGGTCTCAGAATGGTGTTTTAGACATTAGAGATACAGTGTGGCAACAGGGCCATCCATGGCCCATCGAGCCCCTAGTGACCTAGTGACATTAGAGATACAGTGTGGATACAGGCCTTTGACCCATCGAGTCCGTGCTGACCAACAATCACCTCCTATACCGGCACTATCCTACACAGGGACAATACTACAGAAGGCAATTAACCTATAAACCTGTGCGCCTGTATGGTAGTGAGTAGTCGCCCAAAGAGTCGTTCGTACCTTTTTCTGGTCGTCGCTGGATTTTCAACATGTTGAAAATTTTCAGCAACCTGCCGCAACTGTGACAAGTCACCGAAACAAATCGCGTAAGTGGGACAGGCCCTTAAAGAAGCCCAACTGAGTTCTATGGGAGCCTTGTTGGGGATGGGTTGTATTGAGGATGCAGGTACTGCTGAATGTATTGAACGTTTCCCTCTCTACACAGTTCTGCAACGGGGTGGACTGGAGGCAGAAGCTGGACTCGCAGAGGGGAGCGGTGCTCGCCACCGAGCTGAAGAACAACAGCTACAAGCTGGCCCGGTGGACCTGCTGCGCATTGCTGGCTGGATCCGAGTATCTCAAACTAGGGTAAGAGCGCGGGGGAAGCTCTGAGGGGACGAAAAAATCTGACGACATCTTAAGGAGCTGAGAGTTCAATGGTTTGTCATTGTCACAGAGGAACATAGAAAATAGGTGCAGGAGTGGGCCATTCGGCCCCTCGAGCCAGCACCGCTCTTCAATATGATCATGGCTGATCATCCAAAATCAGTACCCCATTCCGGCTTTTTCCCCATATCCCTTGATTCTCTTAACCCTAAGAGCTAAATCTAATTCTCTCTTTAAAACATCCAGTGAATTAGCCTCCACTGCCTTCTGTGGCAGAGAATTCCACCGATTCACAACTCTCTGGGTGAAGACGTTTTTCCTCATCTCAGTCCTAAATGGCCTGCCCCTCTCTGTCACCGTGTCCCCCCTCCCCCTATTGTCTATCTCCCCTCCCCCCCCCCCCCCCCCCCCGTCGTATGTGGCCCCTGTAGCTGTGCCCCTTGGTACTGTGGTGCCCGGTGGTGTGTGGGTAACTGGTCCGGCACTCCCACTGACCCGTGAAATAGTGATACAGCGTGGAAACAGGCGCTCCGGCCCAACCTGCCCACGCCGGCCAACATGCCCCAGCGACACTCGTCCCACCTGTCTGCGTTTGGCCCATATCCCTCCAAACCAGTCCTATCCATGTACCTGTCTGACTATGCTGGCCTCAACTGTCTCTGTTTAAAGGTACGTGTCACGATTCCACATCAAGGATTCCTCCCGCCACGTGGTCCTGGGGACCCAGCAGTTCAAGCCCAACGAGTTTGCCAGTCAGATTAACCTGAGCATGGAGAACGCCTGGGGCATCCTGCGCTGTGTCATCGACATCTGCATGAAGCTGGAGGAGGGCAAATACCTCATCCTCAAAGACCCCAACAAGGTGAGGCCTCCGGGAGGAGGGGGGGGGGAGGGGGGATTGCTGCTCTATTGGAAACAATTTGGTGGCGAGGTTAATCTGTTTGAGTGGATAAACAAGGAACCAAGTGGACTGGGCAAAGGAGGGGATATTGGTGGCGTTCTTAAGTTCGAGGAGCAGAATTAGGCCATTTGCCCCATTAAGTCGACTCCGCCATTCAGTTATGGCTGATCTATCTCTCTCCCCCCTGACCCCATTCTCCTGCCTTCTCCCCATAACCCTGCGAGTTGATAGTTGGCGAGAACGGGACAGGCAACATCTCTGGAGAGGAGAAGGAACGGGTGACGTTTGGGGTCGAGACCCTTCTTCAGACGCCGGGTTGCTCCAGCATTTTGTGTCTACCTTCGATTTAAACCAGCGCCTGCAGTTCTTTCCTACACAGAAGCATAAGGCAATTGGGCCGAATGGCCTGCTACTCTGCTGTAGCGCAATCCCCTGGGTTAATAACAAAAAGTGGCTGAATAATTTGCAGTGTCTGATTTAGAAAACCTGCACATCGGAGGACAAAATGTTTGTGTGGGATTCGGACACGATTGTCCATAGGGATGTCACGGTGATGTCGTGAGTTGAGCTGATGCCTCACAGCGCTAGAGACCCGGGTTCAATCCTGATCTCGGGCGCTGTCCATGCGGAGTTTGCACGTTGTCCCACTGACCTTTATGGGGATGCTCCAGTTTCCTCCCATGTACCAAAGGCCTGAGGGTTTGTAGGTTGATTGGCCGCTGTTTGTTAGTTTATTGTCACGTGTAACGAGGTACAGTGAAAAGCTGCCTTGCTCATTGCCCCTGGTGTGTGGAGGAGTATTAGAATCTGGGGTTGGTTTGATGGGAATATGGGGAGAATGAAATGAGATTACCATTGGGATCAGTGTGAATAGTCGGTGCAGACTCAGTGGCCAAAGGCCCTGTATCCATGTTGTATCTCTCCACGGCTACATCATTAGAGATAGGGTAGACACAAAATGCTGGAGTAACTCAGCGGATGAGGCAGCATCTCTGGAGAAAAGGAATGGGCGATGTCGCCCATTCCTTTTCCCCAGAGATGCTACCTCACCCGCTGAGTTACTCCAGCATTTTGTGTCTACCTTTGATTTGAACCAGCATCTGCAGTTCTTTCTTACTCTTAAGACATAGGAGCAGAATTAGGCCATTCGGCCCATCAAGTATACTCCGCCATTCAATCGTGGCTGATATATCTCCCCCTCCTAATCCCATTCTCCCGCCATCTCCCCATAACCTCTGACACCCGTACGAATCAAGAATCTATGCCTTAAAAATATCCACTGACTTGGCCTGCACAGCCTTCTGTGGCAATGAATTCCACCGATTCACCACCCTCTGACATCTGTAACGTACTTGCTGTCAGCTCTCGGTGCCCCTCCCTTGCCTATCACACTCCCTAAGGATTCGCACAGGGATTCCGTAAACTATGTCGGGGATCGAGAGCTGCATTCCCAGGAGGGTCGGGACTGCAGTTGCTGAGCTATTTTACAAAAAACAATGCGGGTGATTAATAGAAAGTTGTGCATAAGGGGATGATATTCGAGAGAGATGGGGCGAGATGTTTTTGTATGGGCAGGGTGAGATATTCCAGAGGCGTTAAACACAGAGATTTATGGAGCAGTTTCGAGATGCAGCATTGAAACTGGCCCACCGAGCCCACACCAACTATCGACCACCCCGTCCACACTAGTTCGATGCTATCCCACATTCGCACCCACTCCCTACATACGAGGGGCAATTTACAGAGGGCCAATCAACCTACAACAGATGGGACGACAGATGGCACAATGGGCTAAGTGTTCGGCTGGCAACCGGAAGGTAGCCGGTTCGAATCCCGCTTGGAGTGCATACTGTCGTTGTGTCCTTGGGCAAGACACTTCACCCACCTTTGCATGCGTGTGAATGTGTGTGAGTGATTGGTGGTGGTCGGAGGGGCCGTAGGCGCAGATTGGCAGCCACGCTTCCGTCAGTCTGCCCCAGGGCAGCTGTGGCTACAGAAGTAGCTTACCACCACCGAGTGTGACTGAGGAGTGAATGAATAATGCGATGTAAAGCGCCTTGAGTATTAGAAAGGCGCTATATAAATCCCATCCATTATTATTATTATTACAAACCAACGTGAGCACGTCTCTGGAATGTGGGTGGGGGGTGGGGGGGGGGGAACGTGCAAACTCCTCAAAGGCAGCACCCGTGGTCAGGATCGAACCGGCGTCTGTGGCGCTGTGCCATGGTGCTGGCTACCTGCGCTCTGCGTTTACTTCCTGGTTTTGGGTCTCACTTGCTGCCTAGCTCACCCCCTCTCTCTCTCTCCCTCTCTATCCCGTCCCGCAGCAAGTCATCCGTGTCTACAGCCTGCCCGATGGCACCTTCAGCTCGGAGGAGGATGATGATGATGATGACGACGATGATGATGAGGAGGAGGAGGGAGCCCAGTGAGGAGCTCGGCAGCGCTCCAACGCACCTTGGCTGCTGCTGGGGGCTCGTGGCCGGACGCCCACACGGGTAACACAACCCCCGCCACGGTGAGACGGCAACAATGCTCAATGTACCCTCAATCCAAATAAAACTCCTCAAAACAATTTCCCCGACGGATTTTCTCTTGACGTTACTCCGTGTCCCATCCCCGAGCGAGTGCAGTAGCTCTGCGTGAAACAAGTCTATGAGTTTGGGATCACTGTCCGACAATAGGGTGTGGGATTTGCTTTGCGGTGTTACAGAGCCCTTGCCCTGCGTCCTCTCATTCCACGCACATGCGCACACCACACGCACAGACACTCACGCACACGCACAGACACTCACGCACACGCACAGACACTCACGCACACACTCACACATGCACACCACACGCAGACACTCACGCACACACTCACGCTCGCACACACATGCACACCACGCACAGACACTCACGCACACGCACAGACACTCACGCACACGCACAGACACTCACGCACACGCACAGACACTCACACTCACACATACACTCACACAGACACACACGCACACAGACACGCACACACACACGTTTCACCAGGGTGCCTGCACATGTAGTGGTTACCGTCACCAACTCTTTCGGCTGTGATTCCTCATGAATCTCCTGTTCTCGCTCGCTCTTGCTTGTGCATTCTCTCCTGCACTGTGCGAGGGGCGGCCCGGAGCGAAGTGGAGCAATTCTGATGGGAGCGCTCCACCGTTATAGGGGTAGTGAGGTTAGTTTATTGTCACGTGTACTGAGGTACAGTGAAAAGCTTTTGTTGTGTGCTAACCAGCCGGCGGAAAGACAACACATGATTACACTCGAGCCGTCCGCAGTGTACAGGTACAAGCTACGGGTGTACAGTGTACGGATCCACAGTGTTACACGTAGTGCACACGGTAGGTCTAGAGGTCACCTTGATGGAGAGGAGCAACAAGTGTCCGTTCAGCGAGTTCCTGACTTGTCTCACAGACCGGCGGGGTGAGAGGATTCTCCAGCAGGTCGGTGCTCAGTGGGCTGCGATGTGTGGATGGTCTCCGCGCCCGGTGCCTGTCGCTATCCCGTGGCGAGGAGGTGGTTCAGGGTGGCACAGCAGTAGTGTTGCTGCCTCCCAGCTCCGGAGACCCAGGTTCGATCCTGACTACGGCTGCTGTCTGTAGGGAGTTTGTTCCTTCTCAAGTCAAGTCGAGTTTATTCTTCACATAAAACATACGAGATGTGCAGTGAAATGAAAAGTGGCAATGCTCGCGGACTTTGTGCAAAAAGACAAACAAACAACCAAACAAACTACAAACAGGATGTAACAGAATCACATATTCTTTTACATATTAAATATTGTGGGCGGAAGGAAAAAGGGAAAAAAACAACAATTTAAAAAAAGCAGTAGAGTGGTTCAGTAAAGTTAGTCCCTGGTGAGATAGGAGTTTACAGTCCGAATGGCCTCTGGGAAGAAACTCCTTCTCAACCTCTCCGTTCCCACAGCATGGCAATGGAGGTGTTTGCCTGACCGTAGCAGCTGGAACAGTCCGTTGGAGGGGGTCTCCCATGATTTTATTGGCTCTGGAGTTGCACCTCCTGATGTCTCCCTGTGACCTGCGTTTCTCCAGGTGCTCCGGTTTCCTCCCACCCTCCAAAGACGTGCAGGTTTGTCGGCTAATTGGCTACTGTAAAATTAGTCCCTGGTGCTGTATCTCTAAATTAAATTGAACTATGCCCAGGATAGCCTTAAACCCTCAAACTAGGCACTGAGGCCCAGAGGTGAATACCGTACGATCGTTGCTATCATCATCTGTTGCCTGCCTGAGCATAAAATGTCTCCTCATCACCACTCTCTCTACTCCCTGTCCTCCATTCACTACCCCTCCCACACGTGGCCCCTCATTGACAACAGGGGTTTAAACCAGGACCTTGATTCAAAGCTGTGATAAGAACCAAGACACCCAGCTCCCAATTCATGCCTGTTTTTTTTAATCATCAGGGTTAGGTAAAAATAAGTGCATCATCAAAATGGACACCAAAATAGCTGGGTAATGCATAGACACGTACACGAGAGATAAGCATCGATGGGCTGAATCACATTGTTCAATTGGGAATTGGCTTCTGGCTCCCTCCAGTGGACTGACCTTCAATTGCACTTTGCTGCTTCAAGTAGAAATACATGGGTATCACGTATAAACGTAAGGGTGGCACAGTCGGTGCATCTGGTCGAGCTGCTGCCTCACGGCACCAGAGACCTGGATTCGATCCCGAGCTCGAGTGGAGTGTGTGGAGTTTGCACATTCTCCCTTTGACCGTGTGGGTGCTGCGGTCTCATCGCACAACCCAAAACCGTGTAGGGAGTGTAGGTTAATTGGCCCTCTGTAAATTGCCCGTGGCATGTGGATGAGAAAGTGCGACATCATAATGGCCTCGGTGGGCTGAGGGCCTGTTTCCGTGGTGTAATCTAAACTAATATGGCAGACAAGTCAACTTTGTTGTCATATGCATAAGATCGCAAGCTATTCAGTTTTAGTCATACATTGTTTTATATATACAAAAAAATAAAGATTAGCCATTCAACACATTGCAACTGTGCTGGCTCTTTTAACAAGCAGCCCAACATATTGAAATGTGTTCTGATATATTCTGCAAGGAAATTAAATTTATACTTGAAAAGGGGAAAAGATTACAGGCCTGAAAGGTAGAATGGTACTGGTTTAATTATAGTGCTATATAGAGCCCAACATCGAAAGCCTGGATCGCCTCAACGCAACGGAAGAACAAGCAAGCAATAGATAAGACTTTATGCCTTCCATCACAGTGAGGAGGTGCCTGGAGATTCACTGTGATGGATGTTTGGGTTAAACCGTGTTCATTGTGTTTTCTGTTGATTTTTTTCTGTCATGACTGCACGGTACGCAATTTTGTTCAAACTATTTTTTGAATGACAATAGAGGAAACTATGTAGCACAATAAAAGGCCCTTCAGCCCCATTTGTCCATGCTGACCCAATTGCCTGCACTGGCCCCATATTGCATTGTTGGAGGCATAATACAAAAATACTGTTCCTTCAGTAATTTTCTTAATGCACCTTTCCTGAACAATTCAAGTTCTTGGATGCATTCCCATTTGTTCACAAGTCCTGTTGCCCAGAGGGTCACAGCTAAACTTCATCCATTCCAAGGACGCAAAAAGGATTTGAGGATGTCACTGGGGTTGGAGGGTTTGAGTTGCAAGCAGAGGCTGGATCGGCTGGCTTTTTCCCTTGGAATGTAGGGGGCTGAGGGATGATATTTATACAGGTATATAAAATTATCAGGGTATGTAAAATCACAAGAAGCATGGCTAGGTGCATAGCCACAGTGTTTTTCCCAGGATAAAGGAATTTACAAAGAGAGGCCATGTGTTGAAGGGGAGAGGGGAAAGATTTAAAAGGGATCTGAGAGGCAACTTTTTAAACATGCAACAGTCACCACTGGGCAGTGGTAAGCATAGGTAAAGTTGACATTTAAAAGACATTTGGACAGGTACAGGGTCATAAGATCATAAAGGATAGATGCAGAATTAGGCCATTCGGCCCATCATGTCTACTCCGCCATTCAATCATGGCAGATCTATCTCTCCCTCTTAACCCCATTAGGCCAATACCCTCCTCTTACCCCCTCTGTCTTGTAATCATTTCTCTTTTAATGTCGTAAGCGCACTTAGGCCAATTGGCCCATCGATTCTACTCTGCTATTCAATTGTGCCTGATCTATCTTTCCCTCAGCCCCATTCTCCTGCCTTCTCCCTGTAACCCCCTGACACCCGTACTAATCAAGAATCTGTCAATCTATCTTAAAAACATCAGTCTCTACAGTTGTCTGTGGCAAAAAAAAATCCACAGATTTGCCACCCTCATCAAATCCTCTCCTTTCTAAAGGTATGTCCTTTTATTCTGAGGCTATGCTCTCTGGTCTTATACTCTCCCAATAGTGGAAACCTCTCCACGTCCATTTCATATAGGCCTTCACTATTCAGTACGTTTCAAAGAGGTCCCCTCTCAACCTGTTCAACTCCAGTGAGCCCAATGCCATCAAATGCTCATTGTATATTAACCCAATCATCCCTGGGATCATTCTTGTAAATCTTCTCCGGGCCTATACTTTAGGTATAAATAAAACTTCCTTGCAGAATATGTTGATTGTACTTCCACCATCATTAGATCACATTTACTGTTTGTTGTGTCAGCTCTGGTCCCTTAAACTGCTGGCTCTGCCGGGCAAGTGGTGCCGGTGCTGTCTCAGTCACTGCGTTGTCCAAAGGCAGGACGGTCACCTGTTTGCAGACTTTCACTTCAGAATCGATCTGAATGAAATTCTTCATGACGCGCTAACATTGACCAGAACAAGAATTGAGTGGGTAAATGAGCACTGTTCTGGCTACTTGCACCTTCTCAACCTTCCTGCATTGGGACAACCAGAACTGCGCGCAATATTCCAAATGCAGCCCAACCAAGGTCCTATAAATCTGCATCGTGACTTCCTAACCCTTATATTTGATGCTCTGACCAATGAAGGCAAGTATACCATATCCCTTGTAAAGACACAAAATGCTGGAGTAACTCAAGGGGGTCAGGCAGCATCCTTGGAGAATATGGATAGGTAATGTTTTGTGTTTGGGTCCTTCCTTCAGACTTGGTAAACCAGCATCTGCAGTTCCTAGTTTCTACACACCCATGTCTTCTTTACCACTCACACTCACTTTCTGGGAGTTCTATACTTGGAGCACAAGATCCTTCAGTGCATCGATGTTGTTACGGGTCTTACCATTAATGGTACATTTTCCCTTCACGTTCGATCTCCCAAAGGGCGACACCTCACACTTGCTCAGACGTTTGTCACATTATTGGGCGGCACAGTGGTGTATTTGCTGCCTTACAGCGCCAGAGACCCTGACCATTGGTGCTTGTCTGCATGGAGTTTGTACTTTCTCCAGGAGCTCCGGTTTCCTCCCACACTCCAAAGATATCCAGGTTTGTAAGTTAATTGGCTTGGTGTAATCGTAAATTGCCCCTAGTGTGGATAGTGCTAGTATGTGGCAATCGTTGGCCGGTGCAGACTCGATGGGCAGAAGGGCCTGTTTCTGTGCTGCACCTCTAAACACAACTAAAAATTCAATTTATTTTCGTTCAAAGTGATACCAAAAGCAGTTTTACTACTTCAAACATCTTTATTGAGAATCACAATTTTACAGTTAAATATTTGCTATCGTCTCAACGTACCACAAACACAGGCCGCACCGTGAGGGGAGCGCACGGCGGCAACGACATTTAAAGCCACGTGGGCTCCATATACACACCATGAAGTCGATACACAGAATGCTACACTTGTTCGGCAATAAGTTAGTGGTGGCTAGTGCAGTGTGCTCTCTGAGGGCTGGCAAGCCTGGCATCATTCGGAAAAGATTCCAATCTCTGCACCAGGTGTTGGCAGAGGTGATATGGGTGCATTGAGGTGAAGGGGAGGTTTTAAATCTCACTGGTAAATTGCACACGGTCATGGTAGATAGATACCCACCACTGCTCCCTCCTCACCTGTCCCATGTCTTACACTCCCCCGACCCCCCTGGCTGCCTGATGCGACTGCAGGCAAGGACACTGGTCAATTCTCCATGTTGGTTCTGGGAAGAGACAGACTCCTTTCTGCCTCCCTCAGAACATCTTTACAGCGATCGAGAGCGTTCAGTGTCGTGGGACCCGAGCAGCCTTTCCACACACAGCCAACTCCCCCAGGCAGGAATTAGGTGATGGGCGGATAAGGATTGGGCATCATGCCACGGTGGCATGTTGTGTTTTTGTGTGTTCTTTTTTATTGTACCGCTGCTGGCAAATTCATATCACTCGCACTTTATGTGCTAGTGTCGAATAAAACTGATTGATTGGTTGGGGGGGGGGGGGGGGTAACAAAGGTTGAGCAGAACCCTGGGGAGAACCCAAGATAGACACAAAATGCTGGAGTAACTCAGCGGGACAGGCAGCATCTCTGGAGAGAAGGAATGGGTGCAGTTTGCCGTCGAGGCCCTTCTTCAGACTGAAGAAGGGCCTCGACCTGAAACGTCACCCATTCCTTCTCTCCAGAGATGCTGCCTGTCCCGCTGAGTTACTCCAGCATTTTGTGTCTACAGTTTAAACCAGCTCCTGCATCTGGGGTGAACCTGCCTGCTTCTGCTGAAGGTAAACACCTACACCTGACAGCGGGAAGGTGGGCCTAGTGATATCCCACCACCGCAGTGCTCCCATCTGGGAAGGTTGGGACTCCAGAGAGGACGGGACGGGAGAGTGACTTGGGACTGGGTCACTGCCAGAGGACGACTCTGTCGATCGTGCGGGTTAAATAGAAATGGAATAAGAAGAAGCAAAGCTGAGACTGAAGATATCTGCTTCCACCAGCTGTCCTTCCTTGGAGTAAAGGCCTCACTATTGTCCATCTCCACACTCCCAGAACCTCACCCCAATACTCCCCAGTGGCTGGGCATAGAGAGGACCCCAATAGACACAACCGCAAATAACCTCCCCTTCTCTTGACATTCCCCCGCTTGACACCCACATCATAGGCAACGATCCCAAGTCCTACCTCAAGCACTGATGCCCCTTATCTTCCCCCTCGGCCTAGTTAGTCTCTGCAATGGATTAAATAAGTCAGATGCATCTGTAGTGGTTTTCAATAGGTTGCCCTTTATATACAGGAGAACAATGATGCCTTCACTCACCACCGTTACCTCAGAGAGCCTGGGCCTAGCCCATATACATAGTAACACAAAAAATGTTTTTTGTTTAAATACAACAGTAAAATACTATATGAAATACAGATTTATACACTTTTAAACTTTTAAGGATCTGTTGTTTAAAGTTGCAATTGTTCCCGGGTCTGTACACAGAATACTAGGCAATCTGTAGATAAGGTTTGATAAGACAGCATATTTAGACAGGCAGTCCCCCACTCCAACCCTCGTCCAGGCCTTGCCATCAAGCCAGGGTCTCCCACTGCTGGTCTTGTGTGCTGTGGAAGTCCAACAAACCAACACAAGATAGACACAGAGTGCTGGAGTAACTCTAGCGGGACAGTCAGCCTCTCTGGAGACAAGGAGTAGGTGGTGTTTCGGGTCGCGATCCTTCTTCAGACTGGGGAGGGTCTCGACCCGAAACGTCACCCATTCCTTTCCTCCATTGACACCGCCTGACCCACTGGAGTTACCCCGGCATTTTGTAAACCAGCACCAGCAGTTCCTTCCTACAAACCAACCCTGTGCCGACTGTGACCAACTCTACCCACCAGTTGGCTCTCCATCTTGTACCACTGACCAGTTGGTTCACTGACTGTGACTCAGTCCCTCCCACCCTTCCACCTTGAGGGTGGTGGTACCTGGATTTCATGGGATCTTGCTCTCCACCTGATACTGGCCATGGGCTTCCATCCCATATCACGGTGGCTGTCCCAAGTGCCAATGAATGGCGGGTACCCCAGCCCATTTCCTCTCCAGCCCGGAGGTTCTAAAGGCCTCTACTGCCTGGGTTGAAATAATGAAAAAGAACTATCGGAGGAACTCAGCGGGTCAGGCGGCATCTGCGGAGGGAAATGGACGGGCGATGTTTCGTATCGGGGCCACTGCAGGTCAATTTTACTCCAGCACATTCAAGAAATGAAGTCTTCTTGATTAATATGGGGGGGGGGGGGTCAGTTTATGGGGAGAAGGCAGGAGAATGGTGTTGAGAGGAATAGATCAGCCATGATTGAATGGTGGAGTAACTTGATGGGCCTAACTGCTCCTAGAATGTATGGATTCTTTCTGACCTGTGCTGGACTCTGACCTGATATTGGAATGCAGGAGGTATTGAGATTGTGGCCAAGTGTTGGTTGGATCTGGAGGGGTTAGAGGATTTAGAGGGGGGGGGGGGGGCAGAGAGAAAACGGTTCATCCCCAGGTGCGGGCGAGGAGCCAAGCTGCGACTATACCCAAGGCCAGGGACCTTTACAACCCAGCTCCAATCTGTGTCAAATCAAAAGACAAAGTGCTGGAGGAACTCAGCAGGTCGGGCAGCATCTATGGAGGGACTGGATGGACGACCTTTAGGGTTGGGACTGAAGGATCGCTACCCAGAACGTTGCCTGCCCATTCCCTCCACAGATGCTGCTTGACCTGCTGAGTTCCTCCAGCCCTGCATTTTTTTTCCCCCTCAAGATTCCAGCATCTGCAGTTCCTTGTGTCTCCAAACTGTGTCCCTGCTTGAACATACAACTGATCACACGGGCACAAGACAGGACCAAGATGGCAATAGTGTTCTCAGGGACTCTCTCTTCCCCCCCCCCCCCCCCCCCCCCCCCCCCACTCTCCCACTCCTCACCCACATACGAGCAAGCTAAGGTGCTTATCACAATTAATTAGGTGCACAAAGAAAGCTATTTTGTCTGGTGTTGGCCTGTAATAAGATGGGACAATGTTAAAACGAGAGGCAGGGATCTGTGCTTAAGATAGTGGGGAAGAATCGGATCTCATTCCCTCCACCCCCGACCTCACCAGTTGTACCCAGGGACACTGATTATTTCAAGACTGTGATAGATGTGCGTTGGATAAATGGGTTAAGGGATCTGGAGCCCGTATGCAGCTATGGACCTCAAATGGTGAAAGGCCTGGATAGAGTGGATGTGGAGAGGATGTCTCCACTAGTGGCAGAGTCCAGGACCAGAGGCCACAGCCTCAGAATAAAAGGACGTACCTTTAGAAAAGAGACGAGGAGGAATTTCTTTAGCGGGAGGGTGGTGAATCTGTGGAACTCTTTGCCACAGAAGGCTGTGGAGGCCAGGCCAATGGATATTTTTTGCAGATGGAGTATGATAGATTCTTGATTGGTACGGGTGTCAGGGGTTATGGGGAGAAGGCATGGGGATGAGAGAGAGAGATAGATCAGCCATGATTGAATGGTGGAGTGGACTTGATGGGCCGAATGGCCTAATCCTGCTCCAACAGCTTATGAGCCTGCGGGGTTCAGGTTAGCTACACCCATGATCGAACGGAACGAGGGAAGAGGCATCAAGTTACTCCTCGGTGCTACGGCTCTCAGCGAGTGATGGGGCGGGGTGATCGCACGTTGGAAGTTTTCACCCCCTCAGTTTCAAGTGGACAACCTGCTCGGGATGGGCGATTAGGGGAAAGGACTGAGGGAAGTCACCCCCTCTCTTGGCATCACCAGCCCGGTTGGCAATCGGAGGCCAGGTTTGTGTGAGGGCAACACTGGGCCATCCGTCATCATGGGTCTGGGTCACCCTTTCCCCACACACGCCCAGGTAACGTCCAGCCGGCCCCTTTGTCACAACCTGCCCCGACTGACATCGAGCTGAGCTTCCCCCATCAAGAACCTACGGAGGGGCTACTGTGCCTGTAAAGCCCCCCGTCCAATGATGAGAGTCATGAGGGTGGAGTGGGGGCATGTGTCAGAGTTTGCAAACCTCTTCTCCAATGCCCCAAAACCCAAGAGCCTCCTACTTCAACGACTCCAACCTCCCTCCCCTCTCAACACATCCCAAGGGCCCAATCCCACATGGGGGCAACTCTACCCCTCCCCCTTCCCTAGGCTTGATGGAGTTAGGGAAGGTCAGGATTTGGGGTAGGAAACTCTGAGGGCAGTCCTTCTCCTCCATCCTCCCCCGCTCCTTCCCCCTCCCCCCTCTCCTTCCGCCTCCCCCTCTCCCTCTCCTTCCCCCTCGCTCCCCTCTCCTTCCCCCTCCCTCTCTCCTTCCCCCTCTCCTTCCCCCTCCCCTTCCCCCTCTGCGCTCTCCTTCCCCCTCTCATTCTCTCCGACCCAGCCATTTCTCTGCTTCTTCCTCTGTCTCCCCCTCCTATCTGTCTCTCTTCCTCCTCCCACGCAATCCCTCCTCCCCCCCCCCCCCCCCCCCACAATCGCCATACTGCTACATTGTGCTTTTAACGAGTAGGTAGAACCTAATTCATCTTCCCGCCTGCCTGAAGGATATACGACTGACCAACCCCACTCCCATCTCCCCTGGCAGCAAGTGGGGGGGTGGGGGGAAGAGGAAATAATGGAGTGTGGAGGAATTGAAACCCCCCTCACATACACAAAGCCGGTGCAATGGATGGGTGGGCGTGTATGTGTGTGTGTGGAGGGGAGTGGGGGGCTGTGGGATCTCAAGTAGAGGGGATGGGCAAACTGTGTCACTGGGGAGTTACTGAGGGGAGGTGAGAGGGGGGGACCACTTTAACTGGCTCAAAGCAACACACATACAAATAAGATACACACAAAATTCTGGAGCATCTGCAGTTCCTTCCTACACACACACACACACATACATATATAATATATATATATACACACACACACACACATTATATACACGCACATACCTACACAAACACATATGTACATGTGTATAGACACAAACACGCTGGAGTAACTCAGCAGGACAGGCAGCATCTCTGGAACGAAGGAATGGGTGACGTTTTGCGTCGAGACCCTTCTTCCTACTGTCTTCTGAAGTAGGGACTCGACCTGAAATGTCACCCATTCCTTCTCTCCAAAGATGCTGCCTGACTCGCTGAGTTACTCCAGCTTTTTGTGTCTTATCTTCGGTTTAAACCAGCATCTGCAGTTCCTACTCATGTATACGTGTGTCTACATGTATGTGTGTTTAATTGTATGTATGCATGTATATGTGTATGTATGGGTATATGTATGGGTACATATACATACATACATATAAATATAATTGTCATATGTCTCCCACCCACCACTGATCAGTTGTACCAGGTACAATCAAGCGGTCGAGAGCCCAGGGGTTTGTTGACTCTCTGAGGTCCGTGACTGATCCACGAGGAGATGAGGACTACCTGCCTGGGTCTACTTGAGACACGCTGATGGCCACAAGCCGCCTCGGGCTGGGATGCAGAGTTGCCCAGTAAAGTGTGTAGCTGCCCCACTGGGGGATGGGTGGTGGGGGTTGGGGGCAGCCTCGGCCCCCCTCCCGCTCAGTAGCCCTGCGACTGGTAGCCGTCGGCTCCGCTGGTGTAGGCGCCGCCCGACAGCGGCTGCTGGTAGGACCCGGGCGGTTCCATCTCGTCGCCGGAGGCATAGGGCACCGAGGTGTCCTGGTTCGGGTCGGTGTAGTCCTGGGAGAAGAGCGCTGAGTCGGCTCCCAGGCGGTACCGCTGGTAGCCAAGGAACGCTTGGCCTGCCTGCTCAACCGGGGGGGGGGGGGGGGGGGGGGGGGGGGGGGGGGGGGGGGGCAAGAGGCAGTGGGGTGGGGGAGACAGCGGGAAGAGAGGCAGAGATGGGAGAGGGAGACAGAGAGGAGGAAGCAGAGATGAGAAGAGAAGAGGTGGCAAGGTGTGGGGGTGGGGGGGAAGAGACGTTGGTGGGGTAGGACAGAGGGGAGGGGGTAGAGGGGGGGGAGGGAGGACAGGGAGGGGTGGAGGGAGGGAGAACAATGGGGAGGGAGGCGGTGGAGGGAAGAGAGGGGGGAGATGGAGGGAGGGAGGAGAGAGGGGAAGAACAGGGAGGAGATGGAGAGAGGAGAGAGGGAAGGGTTGAGACAGTGGTGGGGAAGGGGGGGAGACAGGGAGAGGATGGGATGGGCAGGGAGGGGAGATTGCAGGAAAGACAGAGCGAGCGAGGGGGAAGGACACTGCCGTTAGTGTTGTTAATTTGCACAAAATGTTAAAACATAAAACTCGCGAGCAAAGCACATTGCAAGTTAGACCAGAGTTTCTCGTTAACATATTAAGCAGTTTGAGAAGCCAGACGACAAGGTGTTGCGGTACACTCCAGCAAGAAGACTTATGGCATTTGCCGTGAAGATCACACACACACACACACACACACAGGTGCAGAGAGGTTATGCCGGGCCTCAGCGAGTAACTGCATCACCAGAGATTAACCTGGCAAAATCTCCTCAACTCACGAGGGCACAGAACCTGCAGCCCACTGTACAGTGAAGCAGAGAGGAGATGAAGGGAGAGTGATATGGGCCAAGTTTGTAGTCTTTGCAAACTGTGTTTCTAATGAGAGGCACCCTCATTGTACCGCGATAATGTTTAGTTTGGAGATATAGCGTGGAAAGAGGCCCTTTGGACTTCCCAGTCCACAACGACCAGCGATCACACTAATAGACCCGTCTCACCTATGCAATTTTTTTTCCGGTGACTGCCGGCACCCGTCATAGCCGCAGCAGGTCGCCGAACATTTTCAACATGTTGAAAATCCAGCGACGACCAGAAAAAGGCAGGACTCTTTGGGCGACTACTCACGACCATATAGGAGTCACCCCAAGGGGTAAGCCACCTGTTCACCTCCAATCTTGGTCTCTTCATCAACCTGAAATTCATTCAACTCCCTCATTCCCACATTAATCTGTGTATCGGTTGCCTGATCCTCAAACTCTATTGCCATCCCTAAACGCCTCTGATAGACACAAAACGCTGGAGTAATAGCCCTGTCCCACTGTACGAGTTCATTCAAGAGTTCTCCTGAGTTTAAAAAAAAAAAATCAAACTCGTGGAAGCACGTAGAATGTACATTCGGAGCTTGGGGACGTCTCTTAGCGGCCCGTAACGCTAACGGCAGGTACTCGGGAAACGCGGTAAGCTCGTGAAGATTTTTCAACATGTTGAAAAATGTCCACGTGAGCCCCGAGTACCCACGAGCGGCCATTACCGTAAATCTCCGAGTTCGAATCAGGGCAAACTCGGGAGAACTCTTAGAATGAACTCGTACAGCGGGACAGGGCTTTAACTCAGCGGGACAGGCAGCATCTCTGGAGAGAAGGAATGGGAAACGTTTCTTCAGCCTCTCGCCCCGAAACGTCAGTGTGAAGAAGGGTCTCGAACCGAAACATCATCCATTCTTCCCCTCCTCTCTCCAGAGATGCTGCCTGTCCCGCTGAGTTGGCAGCCATTTTGTGTGCGGCAAGTTCCTCCTGACACAGCACGGTGGTGAAGTCAGACTGTTGTTCTTCTCGATTTTGTTTTAAATAAATGTTGACACCAGGACACTGAGGCCTCGCCCATTGGATCTTATATACCCCCAGCCTTGGGAGATTCAACCTCTCATCCCGGAGATAGATTCTCCAACAACTCCCTCAGCACTGCGCTGAGCCGCTAGACTTGAACCTACATGTTGACTGAGAGAGGAGTGAAGGCTGTGGGACAGGAGTTGGCTAAAGTAATCCTCAAACAGGCCCAAGACGGAATGTTTCCAGTAGTGGGAGAGTCTAGGACCATTGGACGCACCCTCAGATTAAAGGACGTCCCCTTAAAATGGAGGCGAGACGGTGAATCTGTGGAATTTATTGCCACAGTTAGCAGTGGAGGCCAGGCCATTGGGTATAAGGCGGAGATTGACAGGTTCTTGATTAGTAAGGGCATCGGACAAAGGTTATGGGGAGAAAGCAGGAGAGAATGGGGTTGAGAGGGAAAAGTAGATCGATCAGCCATGATCTAATGGCGGAGCAGGCTCAATGGGCCGAATGGCCTGATTCTGCTGGTCACATCCCAGAGACTGGAGATGAAAGGGTTTAGTGTGGGGTTGACAAAAATGCTGGAGAAACTCAGCGGGTGCGGCAGCATCTATGGAGCGAAGGAAATAGGCAACGTTTCGGGCCGAAACCCTTCTTCAGACCAGGAAGTGTGGGTGTCAGGGGCTGTGGGGAGGAGAATGGGGTTAAGAGGGAAAGATAGATCAGCCATGATTGAATGGGGAAGTAGAGTTGATGGGCCGAATGGCCTAATTCTGCTCCTTATGAACTCACACACACTGAGTCCTGAAGGTAATAATAGGGTGAGTGAGAGCTGGGGGGGGGGGGGGGGGGGGGGGGGGGGGTAGAGACAGAGTGTAGGGGCAGCGGTTAGGCAAGCTGTGCTGGGAACAGTTTATTGTATTCCTCAGAGAAGGTGATGTCCTTCAAGTGATCCATCGCAAGCAGTACCTGGTAGCCCTGTAACGGGAATGTGGGTGAGACAGGGAGCCACGTCGAGCCGGGCCACCCACAGCGTGTCCCCTCGCTGGGCACTGACACGGAGGCAACCAGCCAGCACCCAGCCCCTGCCACGTCCTCGCCACCCAACCACAGTGGCTAGAGCTGCCTCACAGCCCCAGGGACCCAGGTTCGATCCCGGAGTTTGTACGTTCTCCCTGTGAGCGAGTGGGTTTTTATCCGGGAGCTCTGGCTTCCTCCCACCCTCCAAAGACGGGCAGGTTTTGTAGGTTAATCGGCTTTGGTACAAGTAAGTAAGTAAGTAAGTTTATTGGCCAAGTATTCACATACAAGGAATTTGCCTCGGTGCTCCGCCCACAAGTAACAGTTGTAAAATGTCTCTAGTGTGTGGGATTGTGCTAGTGTACGGGGGTGATCACTGGTCAGGCAGGACTCGGTGGGCCGAAGGGCCTGGTTTGGCGCTGTATCTCCAGTTCAGAGGGATACGAGCCAAACACAGGCAAGGTGGGACTGGTGTAGATGGGACATGTTGGTCAGCATGGGCAAGTTGGGCTGAAGGGCCTGTTTCCATGCTGTAGCTCTAAACTCTACAGTCGACAGATGCATGTTTACATATCTGTTGTGCTGCTGCTGGTGTGAATTTAAATCGTTCCATGTCGGGACATATGAGAGTAAAATACTCTCGACTTACGAACAGAGCTTTGGGACTCTTGTGGGGCTGGTACAGTCAGCAGCTGCCATCTACACATAGCAAAAGGATTTGAGTATAGGAGCAGGGAGGTTCTACTGCAGTTGTACAGGGTCTTGGTGAAACCACACCTGGAGTATTGCGTACAGTTTTGGTCTCCAAATCTGAGGAAGGACATTATTGCCATAGAGGGAGTGCAGAGAAGGTTCACCAGACTGATTCCTGGGATGGCAGGACTTTCATATGAAGAAACACTGGATAGACTCGGCTTGTACTCGCTAGAATTTTGAAGATTGAGGGCGGAAAAGTGCATCTAAATATCTAATCTAATATAATCTTATAGAAACGTACAAAATTCTTAAGGGGTTGGACAGGCTAGATGCAAGAAGATTGTTCCCGATGTTGGGGGAGTCCAGAACAAGGGGTCACAGTTTAAGGATAAGGGGGAAATCTTTTAGGACCGAGAAGAGAAAAAGAATTTTTACACAAAGAGTGGTGAATCTCTGGAACTCTCTGCCACAGAAGGTAGTTGAGGCCAGTTCATTGGCTATATTTAAGAGGGAGTTAGATGTGGCCCTTGTGGCTAAAGGGATCAGGGGGTATGGAGAGAAGGCAGGTACAGGATACTGAGTTGGATGATCAGCCATGATCATATTGAATGGCGGTGCTGGCTCGAAGGGCCGAATGGCCTACTCCTGCACCTATTTTCTATGTTTCTACAACAGGCAAGAGGAGATGACCAAGTGTGTAGAGTTGGGTTCTGACCTCGGGCTTGAGGGGCAGAGGGAGGAAAGCAGGAGCAACCCACTCCAGGGGCTTTGGTAAGGAAGGGCAGTGGGTCCAGTACTCACCCAGGTGAAGATTGAGAAGAAGGAGAAGGTGATGGCAGCACGAGCCGCGTCCGCCCCTTCCTTCAGCGGGTTGTCCTCCGCCAGGTTGGTCACCTGCCACTGGTTGGTGAGGAAACAGAAGCTGACGAACCACAGGAAGGACCAGCAGGCTACGGGGAGAGAGGGGGGGGGGGGGGTGAAGGAGAGGAAAAACAAAGAGAAACTGTCACCTGACGCCCATCGTTTTTAGGAGTTTAGAAGATTGAGAGGGGATCTTATAGAAACTTACAAAATTCTTATGGGGTTGGACAGGCTAGATGCAGGAAGATTATTCCCGATGTTGGGGAAGTCCAGGACAAGGGGTCACAGCTTAAGGATAAGGGGGAAATCCTTTAGGACCGAGATGAGAAAAAAAAAATTCACACAGAGAGTGGTGAATCTGTGGAATTCTCTGCCACAGAAGGTAGTTGAGGCCATAGTTCATTGGCTATATTTAAGAGGGAGTTAGATGCGGCCCTTGTGGCTAAAGGGGTCAGGTGGTATGGAGAGAAGGCAGGTACGGGATACTGAGTTGGATGATCAGCCATGATCATATTGAATGGCGGTGCAGGCTCGAAGGACCGAATGGCCTCTACTCCTGCACCTATTTTCTATGTTTCTATGTTTACCGAAGATCCGACCTCCCCCCTCCCACCCGGCACTCACCCGAAAATCCGATGTCCCCCAAGACGGCTTTCTTGCGGTCCTTGACGCTGCTGATCTGCGGGAAGTAGGCGTCGAGGGTGAGGAAGGCCAGGCAGCCGAAGAAGGCCAGCGCGCCGATGGTGATGCCGTAGTTACAGGCGCTAGCGTTCCGGTTGAAGATGCAGTGCTCCTCGATCTCGTTAGGACGGTTCACATACCCCTCGTTGATGATCGATCCAAACACAACGATCGAGAAAATCTGTAGAGGGAGAGACGGACAGAGAGAGAGAGGGAGAAGTGGGCAAAGAGAGAGAAAGAGCCAGAGAGACAGACAGAGAGTGAGAGAGAGAATAGATAGATAGATAGATAGATAGATAGATAGATAGATAGATAGATAGATAGATAGATAGATAGATAGAGCGAGAGCGAGTGAGAGGTGGACAGAGAGATAGGAGCCAGATGGAGAGATGGACAGGGAGAGAGAGAGAGAGAGTGAGAGAGAGAATAGATAGATAGACAGAGAGAAAGAGAGAGCCAGAGAGTGAGAGAGAATAGATAGAGAGAGAGAGAGAGAGAGAGAGGGGGGTGGACAGAGAGATAGAAAGAGCCAGAGAGAGAGAGAGAGAGATGGACAGGGCGAGTGAGAGAGATAATAGATAGATAGAGAGATAGAGAGAGAGAGAGAGAGAGAGAGAGAGAGAGAGAGAGAGAGAGAGAGAGAAAGTCGGACAGCCAGGGGAAGAGAGAATGAGTGAGCATGTCATAGAGAGCATGTCACTCACACAGAACCAGAGATAGAGAGAGAGAGGCAAACACACAGAGAAAGACATTAAGAGAGCCAGAGAAAATGAGAGATAGATCAAGAGTGAGGAAAAGAGAGAAAGACGAGAGAGAGCCAGGTAGAAGGGAGAGAGAGAGGTTGAGCGAGAGAATTGGAGGGAGACGGGGAGATGGTGGGAGTATGAGGGTGAGCCAGGAGGAGAGCACATCAAGAGTGCAACATAGGATCAGAGAGAATTTGTGCATACGAGAATGAGGCAGGCAGGGTGGAAAGAATGAGAGAGAGATTAGAATTCATATTATTTCCATCATCTTGCATTTCTGAAGCATTTAATATTTTTAAAAATCCAAAGATACCTCACAGTCAGACGCCTGGAAAAATATAAGCTGATGCTCAGGGGTATGTTGACCAATATATGTTGGACAGACCAATACTCTCTCTCTTTGTCTGTCTCTCTGGCTCTTTCTCTCTCTCTGTCCACCTCTCTCTCACTCTATCTATTCTCTATCTATTCTCTCTCTGTCTCTCTCTGTATCTCTCTGTATCTCTCTGTATCTCTCTGTCTCTCTCTGTCTCTCTCTGTCTCTCTCTGTCTCTCTGGCTCATTGCAGTGAAAGCAGAAATGCTTAGGGGCCATCAAAATGGAGAATAGACAATAGGTGCAGGAGTAGGCCATTCAGCCCTTCGAGCCAGCACCGCCATTCACTGTGATCATGGCCGATCATCCACAATCAGTACCCCGTTCCTGCCTTCTCCCCATATCCCCTGACTCCGCCATCTTTAAAAGCCCTATCTGACTCTCTCTTGAAAGCATCCAGAGAATTGGACTCCACTGCCTTCTTGAGGCAGAGAATTCCACAGATTCACAACTCAAAAGAGAGCTGAAGATGTTCAGAAGGGGATTCCCAGAACCGTACAAAACCCGTACCGACATTACACAGCGTTACATCGTTTAAAAAATGGATAGGATAGGCAAAGCAAAAAAAGTTCCTACTTTGTCATCAAAACTCAGTGTCGCATAGCATGGGAACATGCTCTTTGTGGCCAGACTTGGCCTTGCCGACCAAGAAGCCTATCTGTGCTAATCCCAGAGGCAGCATCTCTGGAGAAAAGGGATAGGTATGGAACAATATTCCATGTGTGGCCTCACAAATGTCATGAATAGTTACAACATGATGCTTGAGCACTTCCACTCCATACCTCAATCACAGGTTGACATGGTGGCCAAAATGGCTTCCGGCACATTGGCCTTCATCAGTCAGAATACTGACTATAGAAGTTGGGAGGTCATGCTGCAATATGGCTACAATCTCGCATATTTACATGCAAATGTTCATTAATATGCACTGTTCCTATAAACAAAACATTATTATTATTATTATTATTATTATATAAGATGTTGGTGAGGCCACATTTAGAATATTGTGTTCAGATTGGGTCACCGTGTTTATGGGAAAGATGTTGTCAAGCTAGAGAGGGTACAGAGAATGTTACAAGGATGTTGCCAGGACTCGAGGGTTAAGCAGGCTGGGACTTTACTCCTTGGAGCCCAGGAGGATGAGGGGTGATCTAATAGAGGTGTGCAAAATCAAGAGAGTCGTCTACCTTGAGTTGTAAGCTCAGCTTGCACTGTTTGCAGGCCAGAGATGTTATCGCCTGGTGCCTGACACAAAGGACAAGGGCCGGTCACATGAAGAACTCATGTGGGACTTGCCTCAATGCTGTTTTGTCAGTCACACACACACACACACACACACGTTAGGGCCAGAGGGCCAGTCCCACGTGAATCTCAGGCGGTATCTATAAATACCCGCACTAATTTGGCTGCACTGTTGCCCCTTTGTTCTCCAGAGGGCGCTGGGAGACATGGAGCGAGCACGAGGGGAGCAATGAAAGGGCTGGAGATTTTGCACGGTGGAAGTGGTGGGGAATTCCTGAGGGAAGAGTCATCCCATTGATTTAACCACGTTATATGGAGGTCACTGGGAAGGATGCCATTTATTGCCCATCCCTAATTGCCCTCGGCAGCAGAATGGTGGTGAGAAGCTCGGTACTTACTATCTCCTGTGGGAGTCCCGAATTCAAATCCAGATCGGAGCAAAAGTGGGGTCGTTTAGTTTAGAGATACAGCGCGAAAACAGGCCCTTCGGCCCACCGAATCCATGCCGTCCAGCGATCCCCGCACACTAACACTACCCTACACACACTAGGGACAATTTTACATTTACACCAAGCCAATTAACCTACAAACCTGTACTGTACGTCCTTGTGGAGTGTGGGAGGAAACCGAAGATCTCAGAGAAAACCCAGGCAGGTCACGGGGTGAACGTACAAACTCCACACAGACAGCACCCAAGCTACAATTTTCAACTAAAGTTGTGAATCTCACTCCAGTTAAATAAATGAGGACAGCACTCTGTATCTCTCTACATCGCTGTCTATATCTCTCCTTTCCCTGTCCCCTGGCTCTCGGTCTGAAGAAGAGTCTCGACCCGAAATGTCACCTATTCCTTCTCTCCAGAGATGCTCTCTCACCCGCTGAGTTATAGCCCTGTCCCACGGTACGAGTTCATTCCAAGAGCTCTCCCGAGTTTTAAAAAAATCAAACTCGTGGCAAGCACGGAGAATGAACGTAGCGGGTACGTCGGAGCTCGGGGACGTCTCTTAGCGGCTCGTAACGCTAACGGCAGGTACTCGGGAAGACTCGCTAACGGCAGGTAAGCACGGGAAGACTCGTGAATATTTTACAACATGTTGAAAAATGTCCACGAGAGCCCCGAGTTCCGACGAGCGGCCATTGCCGTAAATCTCCGAGTTCGAATCAGGGCAAACTCAGGAGAGAGAGCTCTTGGAATGAACTCGTACCGTGGGACAGGGGTTTAACTCAAGCTTTTTGTGTCTATCTTTGGTTTAAATCAGCATCTGCAGTTACATCCTACACTCACTCACTCTCACTCTCTCTCCCCATTTTCCCTCTCGCCATCCACGTTAAGCTCCTCCCCGTATCTCTCCATTTCATTCCATCGAGGACTTTAATCCTCCAATGACCTTTAACGGAAAGAAATACACACAAACACGAGCGTGCACATATACGCTCACACACACTCGAGAGGAGCAGAGAGAATGATAGGGAGGAGGGGGGGGAAAGAAAACTAGAGGAAGGGAGATGAGAGGCAAGGACACTGACTATACTGCTGAATGCAGCAGGGGCAAGTTGCAGAAATGGTCAAAAAGCAAACATGATCCTGGCTTCATGTACAAAAATAGCATGGAGCACCCAGCAAAATGTCATAAAACACCTTAGTAAAAGACTGGCTCAGCAACAACTGGACTAAAACATTAGGTGATCAGGTCTTTAGAGATAGAAGCAGCGTTAGGCCATTTGGCCCATCAAGTCTACATTGACATTCTATCTTTCCCTCCCGCCCCATTCTCCTGCCTTCTCCCCATAAATCCTAACAAAGTTCTGGAGTAACTTAGCGGGTCAGGCAGCATCTGTGGATAACTAATAAACCGTATTCAGAATAAAATATACGCCAGAGGCCTGGTTCGATCCTGACTACGGGCGCTGTCTCGACGGAGTATGTACGTTCTCCCTGTGACCAGGTGGGTTTTCTCCGGGTGCTCTGGTTTCCTGCCACATTCTGAAGATGGTGCAGGTTTCTAGGTCAATTGGCTTCTGTAAATGGTCCCTAGCGTGTAGGATAGAACTAGTGTACGGGTGATCGCTGGTCGGTGTGGACTCGGTGGGCTGAAGGGACTGTTTCTGTGCTGTATCTCTAAACTGAAGAACTAGTACTAGTGTCATATTCGGTAATATTTGCAACTATCCTTAAACCAAGAACCCTTTGCCACTTGTGTGACTCCCTGGGGCATCTGCGGAAGGAATGGACAGGCGACATTTCAGGTCGAGATCCTTCTTCAGACTGATTATAGTAAAAAGCTGGGAAAGAAGTGCGGGGTGGGACAAAGCCTGGCAAATGAAAGCTGGGAATAGACACAAAAAGCTGGAGTAACTCAGCGGGTCGGGCAGCATCTCTGGAGAAAAGGAATGGGTGACGTTTCAGTCCGAGACCCTTCTTCAGATTGAGAGTCAGGGAAAGGGAGACGTGAGATATAAACGGTGATATGGAGAGATATATTCATTTACAGGATAAATGACTAAAAATGTGCTTATTGTGGCCTTGTCAAACATAAGGTTTAGCACTACACGCTACGAATCCCAGCTGTGGAGACACTGGTATCGTTGTCTCGTTGTAGGACATTGATCATTCTTTTAATCTGGATTTTTAACTTATGTATTGCGTTTTGTTTTTTTAAAATATAATTTATGATGCTTTTATAAGTGATATACTAAGATTTTATATGTACTTTACGATATTTTTTTAATATGCAATGCATTTTTTAATGTAATGTTGCCCCTTGTCTGGACCTCGAGTCCGTAATAAAGTTTATTCTTATATTATTATTATTATTATTATTATATAGAACCCTTGGGTTTAAACCAGCATCTGCAGTTCCTTCCCAGACAAGTGATAGCTGGATTCAGGTTAAGGAGAAAGAAAGTACTGGAGTAACTTAGCGGGTCAGGCAGCATCTCTGGAGGACATGGATTGGTGACGTTTCGGGTCGGGACCTTCTTCAGACTCTTCAGATTATTCATAGACTCTGACACACAAAGAAACAAATCCACAATAGCCCCTGGTGCTGCAGAAATATATCTGTCACCCTGCATTTACCGGAGAGAAGGAATGGGTGACGTTTCGGGTCGGGATCCTTCTTCAGACCCGAAACGCCGCCCATTCCTTCTCTCCAGAGATGCCGACTCACCCACTGAGTTACTCCAGCATTTTGTGTCTACCTTTGATTTAAACCAGCATCTGCAGTTCTTTCTTACACACTTCATTTACCCATACCAAAACCTCAGACACCTTGACTCATGCATTCTTGTTACCTACACTGCTGGGATCAAAGTACTGGGATGTTTTAGCACTGAGCAGCTGTGGTACTCGATGGGTGAGCCTAACAACTCCATGATCCATCAGTACACAGCTCAGCAATGAACAAAGGTCATGACAGATGCACTGGAAATGAGGATCACAATGATCGCATCACTGGTCATGACACACTGACAGGCTATTTAACAAAAAAAACTTATTCACACACACAGTTGATACCAAAGAAAAACACAAAGAGTATGTACAGCCCCAGTGGCCTAATGGATAAGGCACTGGCCTCCTAAGCCAGGGATTGTGGGTTCGAGTCCCATCTGGGGTGGTGAGTTTTTGGGCGGTCAAGGTGGCGCAGCGGTCGAGTTGCCGCCTCACAGCGAATGCAGCGCCGGAGACCCGGGTTCGATCCCGACTACGGGTGCTGTCTGTACGGAGTTTGTACTTTCTCCCAGTGTGTTCTCCGAGATCTTCGGTTTCCTCCCACAACCCAAAGATATACAGGTTTGTAGGTTTAATTGGCTCGGTAAAAATATAAAAATTGTCCCTAGTGGGTGGAGGATGGTTAGTGTGCGGGGATCGCTGGTCGGCGCGGACCCGGTGGGTCAAAGGGCCTGTTTCCGCGCTGTATCTCTAAACTAAACTAAAATGGTTGACATTTCGGTTCGAGACCCTTGTTCAGACTCATTTAATGTGTTTTAACTTTATTTATAGAAACATAGAAAATAGGTGCAGGAGTAGGCCATTCGGCCCTTCGAGCCTGCACCGCCATTCAATATGATCATGGCTGATCATCCAACTCAGGATCCTGTACCTGCCTTCTCTCCATACTCCCTGATCCCTTTAGCCACAAGGGCCACATCTAACTCCCTCTTAAATATAGCCAATGAACTGGCCTCAACTACCTTCTGTGGCAGAGAATTCCAGAGATTCACCACTCTCTGTGTGAAAAATGTTTTCCTCCTCTCGGTCCTAAAAGATTTCCCTCTTATCCTTAAACTGTGACCCCTTGTTCTGGACTTCCCCAACATCGGGAACAATCTTCCTGCATCTAGCCTGTCCAACCCCTTAAGAATTTTGTAAGTTTCTATAAGATCCCCCCTCAATCTTCTAAATTCTAGTGAGTACAAGCCGAGTCTATTTGTCATAATGAAGAAACAAAGAACTGCAGATGCTGGTTTACAACAAAGATAGATACAAAGTGCTGGAGTAACTCAGTGGGTCGGGCAGCATCTCTGAAGAAAAACATTTCAAGAAGACATTTCGGGTTGGGGCCCTTCTTCACACCCTGAAACATCGCCCATCCTTTTTCTCCAGAGATGCTGCCTGACCCGCCTAGTTACTCCAGCACTTTGTGCCTATCTTTGTTATAAGCCAGCATCTGCAGTTCCTTGTTTCTTCATTATGACAAATATAAATAAATAATATAAATGAAGTTAAAACACATTTAAATGAGTCTGAAGAAGGGACTCGTCACCGAAACGTCACCCATTTCTTCTCTCCAGAGATGTTGCCTGACCCGCTGAGTTACTCCAGCATTTTGTGTCTCTCTTCAATTTAAACCAGCATCTGCAGTTCTTTCCCTTTTAAATGAGTGGTGCACAGAGACCAGTCTCTGATTGACTATCCTTCAATATGTCACCTTCTGCACGTTCGATGGGACGAAAGACCAATAAAAGCCCTCAATACCATTCAGCTCCAAAACCAAGCTCTGAATATTGTCAGTGATGTTTCGGGTTGGGACACCCTCCTTCAGACTAGCTGAAGATGGGTCCCCATCCGAAACGTCACCCATTCTTTTTTCTCCAGAGATGCTGCCTGGCCGGCTGAGTTACTCCAGCACGTTGTGTCTATCTGTGGTATAAACCAGCATCTGCAGTTCCTTCCCAACACTGTTCCTCCTGAAATTACATTGTGAGAAATATCTCCGGACAGGTCCAATTTTTTAATTGATCAGGGACGGGGTTGCCCTTCAAACTCCATTTAATCAAATATTGGATGAGAAAACAAGCTCTTCTACCCCCCCCCCCCCCCCCCTCCCCCGCCCCCCCCCCCCCCCCCCGAGAGCATGCAGATTCTCAACTCAATTTGCATTTCACCCAAAATCCAGTTTAACGCCTTAGCTTAGTTTGACCCACCAAGTCCACACCGACCAGCAATCCCTGTACATTAGTTCTCACCTACACACTAGGGATCATTTTACAGCAGGAGCCTATTAACCTACAAACCTGCACGTCTTCGGAGTGTGGGAGGAAACCGGAGCACCCGGAGGAAACCCACATGGTCGCAGGGAGACTGTACAAACTGTGAAGCAGACAAGCACCCATAGTCAGGAACGAGCCCGGGTCCCTGGCGCTGTAAGGCAGCAACTCTACTGCTGCGCCACCCTGCCACATGTCAAAACCTTGCAATGGAGGATCTTGCAGTATGTATTGACCAGTCACCCTATACACAACAGGCTTGTATTTCTGCAGATAATCAGTCAATTATTTTTTTCCCCTGCAACAGTCTTGCAACTCCAGTGTGTGTGTGTGTGTGTGATCACCCATTTTAATCTGAATAACAACTGCCTTTTAGCTCCGAGGCAGAGGGCTTTATTTTAAAGTGGCGAGTTGTTGTGAATGAGCTGCCTGCAAAGACAGCTCAAATAAACTCGACTGCAACTCCCAAAAGGGAACTAGGGAGAGCGTGATTAATTAAAGAGCACTTTTAAAGAGCCAGCTCAGGCATTGCAGACGCACACACACGAACACACACATGCACACGCACGCAATCACACACATACACACATACACGAACACACACATGCACACGCACACGCACAATCACACACATACACATACACACACGAACACACACATGCACACGCACAATCACACACATACACACATACAAGAACACACACATGCACACGCACACAATCACACACACACACGAACACACACATGAACACGCACGCACGTGCACAATCACACATACACATATACACACACATGCACACGCACGCACACACACAATCACACACATACGCATATACACACACACGAACACACATGCATGCGCATGCACGCACACAATCACACACATACACATATACACACACACACACATACACACACACACACATGCACACGCACGCACACAATCACACACATACGCATATACACGAACACACATGCATGCGCATGCACGCACACAATCACACACATGCATGCGCATGCATGCACACAATCACACACATGCACACGCTCGCCAAGTGGGTTTCTTAAGCACTGACTCCACAATTGACTGAAATAGAAGGAAGTGTTCCCTTTGCTACCAGTCAGATGAACTACTGAATATCACAGAGCATAATGATTACCAATTACAAATGCCTGGCTTCTGGAGTTATTTTAACTAGGGATATTAATAAGTCATAGGAGCAGAATTCGGCCCTTTGGTCCATCAAGTCTACTCTGCCATTCAATCATGGCTGATCTATCTTTCCATCTCAACCCAATGTGTCAGCCATAATCACATTGAATGGCGGTGCTGGCTCAAAGGGCCGAATGGCCTACTCCTGCACCTATTGTCTATTCTTCTACCTTCTCCCAATAACCTTTGACACCCGTACTAATCAAGCGTCCATCTCCATTTAAAAAATACTTAATTACTTGGCCTCCACAGTCATCTGTAGCAATGAATTCCACAGGTCACCACCCTCTGACTAATAAAATTCCTCCTCATCTTCTTTCAAAAGGTATGTCCTTTTATTCCGAGGCTGTGGGGATATGGGGAGAAGGCAGGAACGGGATACTGATTGGGGATGATCAGCCATGATCACATTGAGTGGCGGTGCTGGCTCGAAGGGCCGAATGGCCTACTCCTGCACCTATTGTCTATTGTCTCTGGTCCTAGACTCTCCCACTAGTGGAAACATCCTCTCCGCATCCACTCTATCCAGGCCTTTCACTATTCGGTAAGTTTCAATGAGGTTCCCCCCTTATCCTTCTAAACTCCAGCGTGTACAGGCCCAGCGCCGTCAAACGGTCATCGTACGTTAACCCAATCATCCCCGGGATCATTTGTAATTGGCAGTAACAAGTCTGGCACAGGGAAGTGAGCGCTGTTTGAGGTGATTAACTGGAAAGGATCACAACCACTTAGCTTTAACACTGAGGTGACACTGATGTAATATCTGCTATATACCAACCCAGCCACCACCGAGCATCCGATGAGATATTCAGTGTGCAGATGCTGGTTTCAATCGAAGGTAGACACAAAATGCCGCAGTAACTCAGCGGGACAGGCAGCACCTCTGGAGAGACGGAACGGGTGACGTTTTGGGTCGAGACCCTTCTTCAGTCTGACGATGCTGCCTGTCCCGCTGAGTTACTGCGGCATTTTGTGTTTATCTTCGATGAGATACTGAGTTGGATGATCAACCATGATCATATTGAATGGCGGTGCAGGCTCAAAGGGCCTACTCCTGCACCTATTGTCTATTGTCTCTGGTCCTAGACTCTCCCACTAGTGGAAACATCCTCTCCACATCCACTCTATCCAGACCTATCCAGTTTCTATGAGATGCACAGTTGGGTTACATTTACTTTCTCACAAGAACATTCAATATTTTTTTCAATATTTTAACAGTTTTCCCTTCAAATGACACAGGTTGGACAAGTATCTAGTTTAGTTTGGAGATACACCAGGCCAACCATCGATTACCCGTCCACACTAGTTCTATGGTAGCCCACTTTCTTGTCCACTCCCTACACAATTTGCAGAATGGCCAATTAACCTAACAAACCTGCACGCCTTTGGGATGTGGGAGGAAACCGGAGCACCCGGAGAAAACCCATGGTCGGTTCGGACTTGATGAGCCGAAGAGCCTGTTTCTGCGCTGTATTTCTGAAGTCTAAAGTAAAGCTTATCGGCAAGCACGCAACCAATATGAACATCGGACGCTCTTGAAAATTAGGTTAAAACCCTTTCAATTAAACAATAAGGGATATGGTGACTGCTTAACACAGAAAATGTTGCTCCCCCTGCAGTGGTTCCGACATCGGTACCCACTTGGCGAGCTTCCTGAGCAATGGTACCCATCAACTGTGATAAGAAAATGATAGTGATTTGTCCACAAGGGCAAAAACACAGCCGGGGAACAGTGAGGGAAAACATCAATAAATATTAGAGAAACAAACAGCCACTGAATGTCCTAGAGAATATCTGCATTGCAAACTGTTCTCCATTCCCCCTCAAGATTCCACACTGAGCAGCTGGTAGACCCCGGTTCGATCCTGGCCTCGGGTGCTGCCCGTGTGGAGTTTGCACGTTCCCCCTGTGACCGCGTGCGTTTCCTCCAGGTGCCGCCCACCTTCCAAATGCGCGCAGGCTTGTAGGTTCATTGGCTTCTGTAAATTGTTCCTGGAGTGTAGGGTAGAACGAGTGTACAGGGTGATTGTAAATTGTCCCTAGTGTGTGTAGGACAGAGTTAGTGTTCAGAGATCGCTGGTGGGCGAGGACTCGGTGGGCCGAAGGGCCTGTATAACCTTGCATCCTTGATTTCTTCTTTTCACAACCAAAGGCAATGCAAAGGGCAAGTTCATCGTAAAGATGCGAACCTAGACTCGATTAATATTCTCATCTGATCTAACATGACTGCATCTCGATCACGCCTTACAGTGTCAGATACCCAGGTTCGATCCTGGCCTCGTGGGTGCTGCCTGTGAGGAGTTTGCACATTCAACCCTGTGACCGCGTGGGTCTTCTCCGAATATTCTCTGGTGTCCACCCACTTGCCAAAGACATGCGGGTTTGTAGGTTAATTGCCTTCTGTAAAATTACCCCGAGAATGTCGGGTGCAAAATTGGGATAACATAGAACTAGTGTATGGGTGAAGATTAGTCGGCACCGACTCGATGGGCCGAAGGACCCGTTTCTGTGCTGTATCTCTCAACAAAATAATCAACCAATGTGATAATTCCTTTTGATGAAATTAATTGGCTTTTAAACAAAATGCAAGAGAATTTGAAAAAGATGACATATAAGATTGTTAAGGGCTTTGACACGTTGGAGGCAGGAAACATGTTCCCGATGTTGGGGGAGACCAGAACCAGGGGCCACACAGTTTAAGAATAAGGGGTAAGCCATTTAGAACGGAGACTTTTTCTCACAGAGGGTTGTGAGTCTGTGGAATTCTCTGCCTCAGAGGGCAGTGGAGGCAGGTTCTCTGGATGCTTTCAAAAGAGAACTAGATAGGGCTCTTAAAATTAGCGGGGTCAGGGGATATGGGGAGAAGGCAGGAACGGGGTACTGATTGGGGATGATCAGCCACGATCACATTGAATGGTGGTGCTGGCTCGAAGGGCCAAATGGCCTATTCCTGCACCTATTGTCTATTGTAATGATGCATCACATTACACCAATCATAACCTACTTACTATCTATTCACTTGTGAAACATTTTCCTTTTATTGTAATGGGAATATCAATACATTTCATGGAATATGGCCATTTGATTTACATTTCGGAGGCCAAAGCATTCATTGCTTAACTCAGTGCATTATTTGTACACAAAAAGAATCCCAGCACTCACGATCAATAAACATTCGTGTCACATAGAGTCATACAGCATAGACCCTATCACAACCAGAGAACAGTGCTGAATTATTTTCTACCTTATTGAGGACCCTCGCAATTTCCAGCACTAAACGTTATTCCCTTATCATGTATCAATACACTGTAAATGGATCGATTGTAATCATGTATTGTCTTTCTGCTGACTGGTTAGCACGCAACAAAAAAGATTTTTCACTGTACCTCAGTACACGTGGTAATAAACTAAACAGTGTGGAAACAGGCCCTTCGGCCCAGCTTGCCCACACCGACCAACATGTCCCATCTACACTAGTCCCACCTGCCTGCATTTGGCCCACATCCCACTAAACCTGTCCAATCCATGTACCTAAGATAGACACAAAATGCTGGAATAACTCAGCGGGTCAGACAGCATCTCTGGAGAAATGATACAAAAGTGAGTGGTTTTGCAGATAGTGAAGATGGTTGTGAAAGATTGCAGCAGGATCGGGATCGATTGGCCAGGTGGGCTGAGGAATGGTTGATGGAATTTAATACAGAGAAGTGTGAGGTGTTGCATTTTGGGATGTCGAACAAGGGCAGGACTTGCACAGTAAATGGTAGGCCTCTGGGGAGTGTTGTAGAACAGAGGGATCTAGGAGTGCAGGTGCATGGTTCCTTGAAGATGGAGTCGTGGGTAGAGAGGGTGGTCAAAAAGGCTTTTGGCACATTGGCCATCATCAGTCAGAGTATTGAGTATAGAAGTTGGGATATCATGTTGCAGTTGTATAAGACGTTGGTGAGATCGCATTCAGAATATTGTGTTCAGTTTTGGGCACCATGTTATAGGAAAGATATTGTCAAGCTTGAAAGGGTTCAGAAAATATTTAGAAGGATGTTGCCAGGACTAGAGGGCATGAACTAGAGGGAGAGGTTGAGTAGGCTGGGTCTCTATTCCTTAGAGCGCAGGAGGATGAGGGTTGATCTTATAGAGGTATACAAAATCATGAGGGGAATAGATCGGGTAGATGCACAGAGTCTCTTGCCCAGAGAAGGGGAATCGAGGACCAGAGGACATAGGTTCAAGGTGAAGGGGAAAAGATTTAATAGGAATCCGAGGGGTAACTTTTTCACACAAAGGGTGGTGGGTGCTTTGAACAAGCTGCCAGAGGAGGCAGTTGAGGCTGGGACTATCCCATCATTTAAGAAACAGTTAGACAGGTACATGGATAGGACAGGTTTGGAGGGATATGGACCAAGTGCAGGCAGGTGGGACTAGTATAGCTGGGACATTGTTGGCCGGCGTGGGCAAGCTGGGCTGAAGGGCCTGTTTCAACACTGTATCACTCTATGACTCTAAATGGAATAGGTAACATTTCCGGTGGAGATCCTTCTCTGAAGAAGGGTCTCGTCCCGAAACGTCACCTATTCCTTTTCTCCAGAGATGTTTTTTTTTTAAATAAATTATTACCATTATACTTATGGGTGACTTTCAAAGACTCTCAAGGATGCCTTACAGAATTTAATAAGCAGATTACAAAACATAGGCAGCAGAATTAAAAAAATAAAATAAAATAAAAAATAAAGGAAAAAAAAAAATAGTAGGGACATCAACAACACACGATTCAAAGACTTGTCTGACTCGCTGAGTTACTCCAGCTTTTTGTGTCTATTTTCAGTTTAAACCAGCATCTGCTGCTGTTCCTTCCTGCACTATCCATGTACCTGTCTAAATCTGGACCAGAAAACAAAATAATGACGTTTAACTTTTTAAGAGATGCCAGCTCTTACCGTCACTAAAAAACTGGTTTATAGAAACATAGAAACATAGAAATTAGGTGCAGGAGTAGGCCATTCGGCCCTTCGAGCCTGCACCGCCATTCAATATGATCATGGCTGATCATCCAACTCAGTATCCCGTACCTGCCTTCTCTCCATATCCCCTGATCCCCTTAGCCACAAGGGCCACATCTAACTCCCTCTTAAATATAGCCAATGAACTGGCCTCAACTACCCTCTGTGGCAGAGAGTTCCAGAGATTCACCATTATCTACTCTTTTACTCCCCATTTTCCTCGATTCTCTGTGGACCGACTCTCCTCTTAGTTCAGCTTGTATTCCGATCACCTGCGAACTTCTTTGAAGTTTAAAGAGATTTGACACCTCCAAGAATACTGGAACAAACTTCTGCAGACGCACTGTGGGAAGTCTCCTGACGGGTTGCATCAGGGTTGTATGGCAATTCCAATCAACACACAGGAACGCAAGAGGCTGTGGAGTGTACCCGTCCCATCAAGGGTACAGCCCTCCCCACCATTGAAAGCATCTACATGACGCACTGCTTCAACGGGGCACATGCCCTCTTCATCGCTGCCTCAGGCCAGGAGGGACAGAAGCCCAAAGTCCCACACCACCAGGTTCAGGAACAGCTATTTTCCTGCAACCATCAGGTTCTCGAGCTGACCTGCACAGCCCTAATCCTATCTCGGCAACAGAACATTACTGACTTCCGCCCGAAACGTTGCCTTTTTCCTTCGCTCCATAGATGCTGCTGCACCCGCTGAGTTTCTCCAGCACTTTTGTCTACCTTCGATTTTCCAGCATCTTCAGTTCCTTCTTAAACACATTACTGACCACCTCTTGTGTAAGAAAGAACAGCAGATGCTGGTGTGAATCGAAGGTAGGTACAAAATGCTGGAGGAACTCAGCAGGTGAGGCAGCATCTCTGGAGAGAAGGAATGGGAGGCGTTTCAGGTCGAGACCCTTTTTCAGACTGATGTCAGGGGATTGAGCAGGACAAAGATAGAATGTAGTCGGAGACAGTAAGACTAGTGGGAGAACTGGGAAGGGGAAGACCACCTCTTGTACCACAGACATGTTATCGCATTATGTTTAATTGTGGAATGTACAGGGACAGGCCCTTCAGCCCACATAGTCCATTCTAACCATCAGATTACTCATTTAAACTAATCCCATTTCATTCTCTCCAACTTCACATCAACTCCTTCCATAGTCTCCCGCACGCCAACACTCTCAGGGTAATTCACAGCAGCTAGCTAACCTGCCAACCCGTACACCTTTGGGATGTGAGGGGAAGTGGAGCACCCTGAGGGAACCATGACTCACGCAGTCACAAGGAACGCGTGCAAACTCCACGAAGAGAGCACCAGAGGCCGGGATTGAATGCACGCAGTTGAAGCAGTGTTTGGGCAGGAACAGGTCCCTGCCCAACTCCGCCAACATCCACGCCCGAGATAACGCAATCCCATCACAAAAAGTGGCGGTGTTGGGAAAGGGGAGGGGGATGGAGGATGTGTAAAGGTCTATAGTGAGAGGTGTACAGGTGTACAATGTAGTGAACACATTGACTGCTTTTGCATCACGGCCAACTCGAATGCCCAGGAACCAAGAGGATTGCAAAAACTGGCGAACACTGCCCGGTCCATCACAGATACTGACCTTCCCACCATCAAAGGGGTCTCAACCTGAAACATCACCCATTCCTTCTATCCAGACACGCTGCCTGTCCAACAGAGTTGCTCCAGCATTTTGTGTCTATCTGCAGGACAATAGGTGCAGGAGTAGGCCATTTGTCCCTTCGAGCCAGCAACGCCATTCAATGTGATCATGGCTGATCATCCCCAATCAGTACCCCGTTCCTGCCTTCTCCCCATATCCCCTGACTCAGCTATTTCTAAGAGCTCTATCTAGCTCTCTCTTGAAAGTATCCAGAGAACCTGCCTCCACCGCCCTCACTCTGAGGCAGAGAATTCCACAGACTCACCACTCTCTGTGAGAAAAAGTGTTTCCTCGTCTCCGTTCTAAATGGCTTACCCCTTATTCTTAAACTGTGGCCCCTGGTTCTGGACTCCCCCAACATCGGGAACATGTTTCCTGCCTGTAGCGAGTCAAAGCCCTTAACAATCTTATATGTTTCAATGAGATCACCTCTCATCCTTCTAAACTCCAGAGTGTACAAGCCCACCTGCTCCATTCTCTCAGCATACGACAGTCCCGCCATCCCAGGAATTAACCTTGTAAACCTACGCTGCACTCCCTCAATAGCAAGGAATCGCTGCCTCAAAAAGGACAGCCAGCATAATCAGCGACACAATGCCCTGGCCACGCTCTTATTTCACTCCTGCTATTAGGAAGAGGTATAATTACTCTTGATTCCTGATGTAGGGATTCAAGTCAGTTTGCTTTAATTTTGTAATGGTTAGTGAGTGGTGGACTCAAAATCCACAAGAGGAATATTGGATTTCCAAGACACAGACACTCAGCTATGAAGTCATGTCCAAGTCACCATCATGACTCCCTGCCATTATGACTAATCCCCATCACTCAATATATGTAACAGAGAGACAGAGAGACAGTGAGAATGATGCCACAGACTAACATAGAACAGTACAGCACTGGAACAGGCCTTTCGGCTCACATAGTCCATTCCAAAAATTATTCCAAGACCAACTCAAATCTGTGTAAGAAAGAACTGCAGATGCTGGTTTAAATCGAAGGTAGACACAAAATGCTGGAGTAACTCAGAGGGTGAGGCAGCTTCCCTCTGGAGCGAAGGAATGGGCGAAGCCAATTGTCCTTCAGACTTGTACATTTTGGAATGTGGTGAGAAACCGGGGCACCCGGAGAAGAACTCACGCGGTCACAGGGAGAACGCACAAACTCCATACAGACTGCACCTGTAGTCAGGATCGAACCCGGGTCTCTGCAACTAGAAGGCATTAGCTCTACTGCTACGCCACCATGCCGCCCGGGATGCTTGCCTTCACAAGTCGGGGCATCGAATACAAGAGTTACAGCTGTATAAAACTTTGGTATCGCTATCAAAACATGGTGGGGACACAATTTATTGGCTGCTGCGCGCGCGCGCATGCACACACACGCGAGGCTTCGGCCGTGGGCCCTGTGGGCGGTAACATCGGGGGCTGACCTGTTTGGTGGACCGACTCCGAACTCCAGCAACAGCAGCTTCGTCCGCCCAGAATCGTGGGGCTTGAATCGGCCCGTTCACGGGGGCTTTCATCGCCCGGCGGGGGCTTCAACATCGGGAGCCTCGATCGCCTCAATGCAGCAGTTTGATTTTAACCGCGTCGGGCACTGAAAGGCCCCGTGAACGGGCCGATTCAGCCCTTAGAAAGCATCTGATAAAGTCCGGATTACAAAACATGTGGGGGGGGGGGGGGGGATTGTCCCCACCACACAAAGCATGGGGGGGGGGGGGGGGGGACGTGTCCCACCTATCCCCCCCCAGGATTTCCGCCCAGGATTTGGAGTATTGCATGCAGGATTACATTGTGCTGCTGAATTACAGGAAGGATATGGCGGCTTTGGAGACGGTGCAGAAGAGATTCACTCGAATGCTCCCTGGATTCGATGGTATCCGCTACGAGGAGAGGTTGGACAAACTAGGGAATGTTTTTTCTCTGGAGCTCTGCAGGCTGAGGGACAACCTGATGGAAGTTTATAAAACTATGAGAGGCACAGATACAACGAACAGTCAGGATCATGGGTTATGTCAGGGGTCCAGAGGGAAAGATAGATCAGCCATGATTGAATGGCAGAGTAGAAGCCACGATTGAATGACGGGCAGAGTGTCATAATCATGCCCCTAGAACATATGAACTGTTTCCCCCATAGAGTGAAAATGTCAAGGACTAGAGGGCATTGGTTGAAGAGGATATACAGGGCAGGCTTTTTTTTTCACACATAGAAAGCGATGGGTGTCTGAAACTGGCTCATTTGAGGAAGGACATCCTTGTGATTGAGGCAGTGCAGCGTAGGTTCACGAGATTGATCCCTGGGATGGCGGGACTGTCATATGAGGAAAGATTGAAAAGACTAGGCTTGTATTCACAGGTACACAAAATTGCTGGGGAAACTCAGCGGGTGCAGCAGCATCTATGGAGCGAAGGAAATAGGCGACGTTTCGGGCCGAAACCCTTGTATTCACTGCAGTTTAGAAGGATGAGGGGATATCTTATAGAAACATATAACACTATAAAAGGACTGAACAAGCTCGATGCAGGAAAAATGGTCCCAATGTTGGGCGAGTCCAGAACCAGGGGCCACACAGTCTTAGAATAAGGGGGAGGCCATTTAAGACTGAGGTGAGAAAAAACGTTTTCACCCCAGAGAGTTGTGAATTTGTGGAATTCCCTGCCACAGAGGGCAGTGGAGGCCAAATCACTGGATGGATTTAAGAGAGAGTTAGATAGAGCTCTAGGGGCCAGTGGAATCAAGGGATATGGGTAGAAGGCAGGCACGGGTTATTGATTGGGGACGATCAGCCATGATTACAATGAATGGCGGTGCTGGCTCGAAGGGCCGAATGGCCTCCTCCTGCACCTATTTTCTATGTTTCTGTGGGCTGACAGTGGAGGGTGGTGGTGGTGGAAGCAGATACGACAGTGGTGTTTAGGAGCCTTTTTAGCTAGGCACTGACATGCACTGGGATACGGTTCATGTGCAGGTACAAGGGATCAGGTTAATTTGCAATCGTGTTTAGTACGGGAAGAGTGCTAAAGGACCTGTTCCTGTGCTGTACTGTTCTACGTTACATGTTGTACAAACAAGGTCAACAAACTGTGTTAATTGCAATCCAGCAGATTGCCGTGGTGTATGACACACATTAGCAGCGCGGTGGGGGGGGGGGGGGCACGCCAGGCATGTACTGATTCTTAATTAACACAGAACACCAAATTATCAGGACATTTTGCACAACTCCCTGTCAAACTGGCGTCTTATCTGCATTCACGGTGAGGTGACATTGCCCCTCTCCTCCCACTATCTGGCAAACCCAGCACTCGTTCGTAAACAGGTCGAACTCGCCCTTCAACAAGCTGCCGTTCCCCTGACCCCCTCCTTGTCTGGGCAGCCCAATGCACGGCAGGCAGCTCCCCTCACCACCAGTCAAACTCATTTAAATTCCCCCACACAGACCATCTTAACCACTGCTCGCTGTCTCATTCAACTACCCCGCCCTCCCTCCCTCAGGCAGTCTTTACTAACCACCCCCTTCCCCCCCCCCCCGCCCATTCCCTACATTAACCCCTCTCCCTCCCCCACTCCTTACCACAGTCACGTTAACCTCCATCTTGTCCCACAGGCCTGGCCCCTGGTAATCCTTCATTCACAGCCTAACCCCACATTATTCCCCCCCCCCCTCCCCCCTCTCTCCCACAATCTACCCCACACTAAATATCCTCACCTACAACCCACCCCTGTATTACCCCCACTCCTGCAACCTATTAACCTCCCCTGTCACAACCCTATCATTTCACAAGTCATAGGAGCAGAATTAGTCCATTCGGCCCATCAAGTCTATTCCGCAATTCAATCACGGTTGATCCATCTTTCCCTCTCAACCCCATTCTCCTGCCTTCTCCACATAACCCCTGACACCCGTACCGATCAAGAATCTTTGTCAACCTCCGCCTTAAAAATACCCAATGACTTGGGCTCCACACAGCTGTCCGTGGCAATGAATTCCACAGATTCACCACCCTCTGACTCATCCTTCATTAACCCCCTCTACAACAACCAATCCCTCATTAACCGCTCTCCCAGATCTTGCCTTGCAATAACCCCCTTCTTTAAGAATCCACCCCAAATGTACCTCCTCTCCCACAAACTACTCACATTAGCTCTCTCTTTCACATGAAGCCCCTCTCCAACAGCCTACCCCTCACGAACAACCTACATTGGAATAACCCCTTCTCCGACAACTGACCCATCCATCACCCCTCTCCTATCCCCTAACCCTGCATTAACCCCTCCCCTTTTGCCGTGCATCCTGCACTCAACCCCCTTTCCCACAGCTGAACCCTGCATTAACCCCTCCTATACCCCAACCCTGTATCAACCCCCTCTCCCACAGCCTATCCTTAACACCCTTGCCCACAAACCATTTTCCCATCTACCTCACCTGCATTAAGCCCTCTCCTACCCCCTAAACTGAATGAACCCCTCTTGTACACTCTAACCCTATTAACCCCCTCCCCTGCACCCTGACCCTTGCATCAACCCCTCTCATGGACCCTGACCCCAGCATCAACCCCTCTCCTAGACCCTAACCCAGCATTAATCCCTCTCCTGTACCCTAACCCTGCATTAATCCCTCTCCTGTACCCTAACCCTGCATTAATCCCTCTCCTGTACCCTAACCCAGCATTAATCCCTCTCCTGTACCATAACCCAGCATTAATCCCTCTCCTGTACCCTAACCCTGCATTAATCCCTCTCCTGTACCCTAACCCTGCATTAATCCCTCTCCTGTACCCTAACCCAGCATTAATCCCTCTCCTGTACCCTAACCCAGCATTAATCCCTCTGCTGTACCCTAACCCTGCATTAATCCCTCTCCTGTACCCTAACCTTGCATTAATCCCTCTCCTGTACCCTAACCCTGCATTAATCCCTCTCCTGTACCCTAACCCTGCATTAATCCCTCTCCTGTACCCTAACCCTGCATTAATCCCTCTCCTATACCCTAACCCTGCATTAATCCCTCTCCTGTACCCTAACCCTGCATCAACCCCTCTCCTGTACCCTAACCCTGCATCAACCCCTCTCCTATACCCTAACCCTGCATTAATCCCTCTCCCACAGCCTAGCCTGTGTTAACACCCTTTCCAATTTCCCCAGCCACCTCACCTGCATTCACCCCCCCTGCCCACAATCTAGTCTGGTTTAACCCCTGGCCTGTGTCTGATGTCACCCACAGTCCTCGTCCCAGGCTGATCTGAATTCCCACAGCCTCCAGCCTGATTTAATCCAATCTCTTCCCCATCTTAATTTAACCTCCTCCTCCTCCCCCCCCCCCCATTTCTCTGTCCTAAACCCCTGTCAGTCCCCCCCTCCCCTCACTCACCCCCTCCCTCACTCACCCAGCTGACAGCCCTGACGATGGTCTGCGGCTGCCTGATGAAGGTGAAGGGGTCGAAGGCTCCGCCAGCCTTGCCGGCTCCATAAGCTGCTGTTGCTGCTGCTGTTGCTGCTCCTGCTGCAGTCTCCATCTTCCTCCAGCCTCTTCTCCCAGCCGCGGGGGCGCGCATGGGCCTCGGGGGCGCGCCTGGGCCTCGGGAGCGCGCCTGGGCCGCCGCGGGGACGCGCACACTGCCAGGCACGCGGCCAGTGATGGGACAGGGAGGTGGAGGAAAGGCGATTCGCCATCAGAATGGATGCAGGGGGCAACACATCCATAATAATGCAAATGCAAAATAATCCATGCAAAATAATTCCATTGCAACAATATAAACCTTTATTGCAAATTACCCTGATTGTTCAGTATTTAGTATGACATAAATATATCATATTATAGTATTAATTCAATGGTAATATTAATATAATACAATGGCATCATTATATTAATATACTGTGTTATTATCTAGTATTGAAATATATATATTCTCCCGTTATGTACTATGGTTACATATTCTGTTGTACTGCAGCAAGCAAGAATTTCATTGTCCTATCTGGGACATATGACAATAAAACCTCTTGACTTGACTTTTGTATAATTATATTAATATTGTGTTATTATCTAGTATTGAAATATATATATATTGTAATATTAATATTCATTATTAATATAATTATACCCTTGTATATTATATAAATATTAATAAATATATGGTGTTATTATCTAGTATTTAAATATATATGCGTAGGAAGGAATTGCTATATACATTGTATTATATATACAGTATATATATTGTTATATGTGAATTTATATTATATAATAATAATTATTATTATTATACCATTTATACCATAATGCAATATATATTTATTAATAAATTCTATACGACATAGTATATAATACAATGCTAATACTATATATAATACAATGGTATTATATTATTGTATAATATATAGTCATTAATAAATATATGGTGCTATTATCTAGTATTTAAATATATATATATTGTATTATATATATCAAAGGTTCCCAGCCTGGGGTAAATTTCGCCGGCCCAGGGGGTAAATTTGTTGATTCTGGATTTGTACATATTTGTTCTCATTGACTGACTGTGTTTGGTTCTGGTATACATATTATAATGTATGTCAAATCTGTTCATCATTAGTTGTTCATAAATAAGTGAAATAACATGCTATTAATGTTGCCGGGGTAAACGGGGCGAAAAAGGTTGGGAACCCCTGATATATATGGTGTTATATATATTTTATTATATGAATGATACTTTATTATACTACAGGTATATTTACAGATATATTAATATATTTGTACATATAATTGTATATATACATTTATATAATAATATGAACAATAATTATGTCATTGTACTATATATAACTATTGATAATTATGTTGTTATTATCTAGTATTTAAATATATTGTATAATGCATTGTATTATATATGGTTATGAATATTAACATATTTGTTTATACAATTTTATATGCACGTATATATTCATATAAACAATAATTATATCATTGTATTATATATATAATTATTAATACATATATTGTGTTATTATCTAACAATTAAATGTATATATATTGTATTATATATATATAAATATTAATATATTTGTTCATATAATTATATACACATTAATATATATATAATTATATTAACAAACATATTGTGTTATAATTTACTATTTAAACACTACCATCTCTGCTAAATAATACTATAAATCAAATTTTAATTATTGTCCCTATTAAATGTCTTTGTAGCCTAAAATGATGTACATGATAATCTAAAACATCTCTATACTTTTGATTGTTTAGCCTGTTAATCACTGTTGCATTTTTTGGAAATATGAATATGAAGTAATCCTGTAAATAAACATTACCAACTGTTCACAAAAGTCACAAGATATGGAAAATTAACTTGTAAATATATTTTGGTATTCTACATTAAGTATAAATATGTCATGTTGTCTGCTAAATAAACTGGTATTAAAAATATTTGTTAAAATAATCTGTGAAATACTATAATGTATGTCAAATAAATTGAGATGTATAAAGCACAAAATATTGATATGCATATTAAATAATTGTTTAATATTTTTAATACCTGAGTAAGTAATGTGAGCATTTTGAAAATACCCGTGCAAATTAGATAAAAATGTACGTTAACATTTATATTTGTTAGTTATTTAAATATATTTAAATCTCCCTGTGATCTGGTATTTTGTTGGTTCACATGCTTGATCAATGGTGTTTTATCATTAATGTTTTATTATTATTAATGTTTAGTGTTTTCTGAGTCATTCGTAACTGTCACTGTATGTCATGTTGTTACTTGTGGGCGGAGCACCAAGGCAAATTCCTTGTATGTGAATACTTGGCCAATAAACCTACTTACCTACCTACTTACTTATAATAAGCATATTCTACAATAAGCAATATACCAAAAATGCTTTCAATTTGACATAAAAAATAATCTTTATTTAAATGCATTATTAAATAATTTGATAACTAAGGTAATAGATTAATAAGTAATGCGTTGAGTTCATTAGTCAAATGAAATATTGTGAATAATGTGATCATTAGCATTACTGTGAGTAGCTGATAATCAGAGGAAGAGATTGGATCAATATAAATTATATGATTTATTCTGCCTCTCACGAGGTTATGATGATGAAAGATTTACATTCCCACAGTACCTTTCTAACGTCCCAAACTACTCTACAGCAAATGCAATACGCTACGATACGATAGAGCTTTATTTAGTCCAGGAGGGAAATTGATCTGCCAACAGTCATCTATATTACTAAAACTCTGTTCTTGATCGGTTTTGGCTTTCTGTGCTGCGGTTTCCGAGAGTACGCCGCAACCTACGGCCGTCATTTTTGGCCACCTTGCTCAGAGCCCCCCTCCGCCGCATGTGTGCTGAGGATTTTTCCCGTCGATGAAAATTGACAGAGATATTAATGTTTTTACAACATTCCCCATTCTCTCTGCTGCCCCTGCTGGAGGGAGGGGGAGCGACTATAAAACCAGGAAGTGGTGTGCCTCAATCAGTCTCTGCAAGTGGTGTGCCTCAATCAGTCTCTGCAAGTGGTATGCCTCAATCAGTCTCTGCAAGTGGTGTGCCTCAATCAGAGCTTTGAATGACACTGACAAATGTCTACAGCACTGTGAGTACCCTTAATTTGGTTTGAAAATGAAAATATGGTTAGAGGTAAAAAAGCACTGCCTGCAAATGGTTGTTTGGGTTTGGGTTGAAGTAAAAAGCCACTCTCTCTCCCCCCCCCCCCCCTCTCCTCTCCCCCTCCTCTCCCCCCCCCCCCCCCCCCCTCTCTCCTCTCCCCCTCCCCCTCTCCCCCCCTCTCCTCTCCCCCCCCTCCTCTCCCCCCCCTCCTCTCCCCCCCTCCTTCTCCCCCCCTCTCCTCTCCCCCCTCTCCTCCCCCCCCTCATCCTCCCCCCCCTCTCCTCCTCCCCCCCTCCTCCATCCCCCCCCCTCCTCCTCCCCCCTCTCCTCCCCCTCCATCCCCCCCCCACCGTCCCTCCCCTAAAAACCCCCCTCCCCTCCACACACCCCTACCCCCTCCCTGCTCCCCACCTCTCCCCCGCCCCTCATCTCACCCCCCTCTCAGCACTCCCCCCTCTCTCTCCTCCTCTCTCTCCTCCCCTCTCTCCTCCCCTCTCTCCTCCCCTCTCTCCTCCCCTCGCTCCTCCCCTCTCTCCTCCCCCCTCACTCCTCCCCCCCCCTCTCTCTCTCTCTCTCTCTCTCTCTCTCCCCCCTCCTCCCCTCCATTAGCGTGAGTGCGGGAGGGGGGTGGGTAGTCAGTGTGTGACGCTGCATGCCGCCTCCCCCCCCCACAACCGCACGTTGGGGGAACAGACCCAACGGGTCTGCACCTGGTCTAGTAAAACATAAAAAACACAAAATACATGAAACGTGAAATTAAAGTGAGGAGTGGAAATGATTGGGGATGTGTGAAGATTGGGGGGGTGGGGGATTCAGTCTTCCCCACGACAGAAGTGGGAGGAGTTGTACAGTTTGATAGCCACAGGGAAGAAGGATCTCCTGTGGCGTTCTGTTGCTGAAGGTGCTCCTCAGGTTGACCAGTGTGTTATGGAGAGGGTGGACTGTATTGTCCAGGATGCTCAGCAGCTGACGGAGCGGAGTGGAGCCCTTACTGCAGACGTACAGTCGTCTCTGTCCCTTCTTGTACATGTCTGAAGAAGGGTCTCGATCCGAGACGTCACCCATTCCTTTTCTCCAGAAATGCTGCCTGGCCCGCCGAGTTACTCTATCTTTTTGTGTCTATCTTAAGCAAGATAGTAAGTACATTACTCTGAGGCAGTGCATTAGGATTGCCACGTTTCCATCGCCATCTTCTACCCTTAAAGTTCAGAGTTCAAGTTCTTAATGGGCATTAATGTCCATTGTCCTGGTGGTGGCTTTGTGTCCGAGTTGCCGGGCTCAGTCTGTCCAGGTGATACTGTGGGTGTCCCCCACCGTTGCTCTTGCTTCACGAAACATGCGCTTAGACACTTGGATCTGCGCTCGATCTAATTGAATCCCAGGCTGTCATCAACACACCTGTACTCCAGGTCCAGTTCCAGACCGAGAGTCTGAAGGAGTGTCCCGACCCGAAACGTCACCTATCCGTGTTCTCCAGAGATGCTGCCTGATCTTCCGAGTTACTCCAGCACTTTGTGTCCCTTTTGTGTATTAACCAGCATCTGCAGTTGTTTGTTTCCACTACTTAGAGTCACAGTCATATAGCGTGGAAACAGGCCCTTCGTCCTGACTTGCTCATGCTGACCAACATGCCAGATCTACACTAGTCCCACTTGCCCACACTTGCCCATAACCCTCTACCCTAACCTATCCTATCCAAAGATTATAGAGCAGAGCAAGATAGGCCACTCCTCCGAAATCCAATGGGCTGACGTGTAGTACGTAACGGAACGTCACGGCCGCCATTTGTTTATGCCAAACGCGACATCTTTGATAGCGGGGACGGACTCCACAGTTCTACAATCTGCTCTTACATCAGGTCGCAGGGAAAAGCAAAGATACTCGAGGCTCCTCGAGTATCTTTGGGGGAAGAGGACGTTTCCTCCACTCCTGAGTTGATCCAGGACTGATTCTCGGCCCCCCGGATACCAGATGAAGGCGGCCGGCGGGAGAGCCTCAAGCTTCTGCCCGCGGTCGGCGCTCCCGAGGGAGGCAGCGGGCAATGCTCCTCTAGTATCTACGGTGTAATCCGTTCCAAAGATTGATCCGCACAATCATCTTTGGTGTAATCAGTGTTGTAGGGAACAGTGTTTTATATATAATCGATCACTTCACATATTTAGTTCATATTATTGTAAATTGCAGCTCATTAAAATGGCGTCATGTCATACCCATGTCATACTACGCTTTTTTCGCAGAGTGGCGCATCTTGCTCTGCTCTATAATCTTTGATCCTATCCATGTCTTCTCCGTGGCCTTTGATACCCAGTAAGATGTCGACTTTATTTGCTTGGTTTGGTTTCTTATTTTGATTGCTTTGTTGCGTGGTTATTGTTTTTTGCTCATGTTTTATCTGACACAACGACAATACCTTATTCGGTTATAGCTGACAATCGGCAATAACGGACACCAGTTGAGTTTAGTTTATTGTCACGTGCATAACGGAGGGTTTACTGTATCTGCAATTCTGCACAGAGCACAGGGAGGATCCAGGATTTGGGGCCTAGTGATATTGAAGTGATTCCAGGCTGGGAAGGTACAGTGTATGACTTCAGGCTTTAGAAATACAGCATGGAAATAGGCCCTTCAGCTATCCTACACACCAGGGGCAATTCACAATTTTTACCAGAGCCAACTAAACCTACAAACCTGCACGTCTTTGGTTTGAGGGTGGAAACCGGAGAAACCCACATGGTCACAGGGAGAATGTACAAACTCCGTATGACAGCACCCATGGTCAGGATCGAACCCGGGTCCCTGGCGCAGTGAGGCGGCAACTCTACCGCTGCGCCACCGTGCCGCCCTTAATAGAGGGGAACTTGCAAACAGGGGTGCGCCCACACGCCCGCTGTTCCTACCCTCGTTCTGCCGACCTTACGATAACAACAGGCACTTGCGAGGTGTGGTTGAAGATGCCTTGGCCAGTTGCAGCAAGTGTGTTTTGTAGATTGCTACCGAACGGGTAGATTAATGCCTGGCCCAGGCAGATTATATTGAATTCAGCCCGCACACTTCTTCAGAAGCCAGCGTGTAGAAAGGGTCATGATCGGAGACATCGCCTGTCCATCTCCCTCCTCAGATGCTGCCGACATCCACTGGCTTCCTCCAGCAGTTGGGTCTTGCTCAAGATTCCAGCATCTGCAATCCCTGTGTTGCTTGCTTCCCCTAGAGATACTGCGCGGAAACAGGCTCTTCGGCCTACCAAGTCCGCGCCGACCAGCGATCACCCCGTACACCAGCACTGTCCTGCACACCAGAGACACACTATGTTTCACCCAGAGAGTTGTGAATCTGTGGAATTCTCTTCCACAGAAGGCAGTGGAAGCCAATTCACTGGATGTTTTCAGTAGACAATAGACAATAGACAATGGACAATAGGTGCAGGAGTAGGCCATTCGGCCCTTCAAGCCAGCACCGCCATTCAATGTGATCATGGCTGATCATCCCCAATCAGTACTCCGTTCCTGCCTTCTCCCCACATCCCCTGACTCCGCTATCTTTAAGAGCCCTATCTAGCTCTTTCTTGAAAGCATCCAGCGAACCTGCCTCCACCGCCCTCTGAGGCAGAGAATTCCACAGACTCACCACTCTCTGTGAGAAAAAGTGTTTCCTAGTCTCTGTCCTAAATGGCTTACTCCTTATTCTTTTCAAGAGAGAGTTAGATTTAGCTCTTAGGGCGAAAGGAATCAAGGGATATGGGGAAAAAGCAGGAACGGGGTACTGATTTTAGATGATCATATTGGATGGTGGTGCTGGCTCGAAGGGCTTAGTTCAGTTTGTTTAGTTAACTTTAGTTTAGTTTAGTTAACTTTAGTTTCATATTGTTTCGTTCATTGCCACGTACCGAGGTACAGTGAAAAGCTTTTTGTTGTGTGCTAGTCAGTCAGCGAAAAAGTACATGATTACAGAGTACAGATACAGGATAATGGGAATAACATCTAGTGCAAAATAAAGTCAGCTTAAAGATAGTCCGAGGGTCTCCAATGAGGTAGATGGTAGGTCAGGACCACTCTCTAGCCGATGAGAGGATGGTTCTGTTGCCTGATAACAGCTGGAAATAAACTGCCCCTGAATCTGGGTTGCGTTTTCACAATTCTGTACCTCTTGCCTGATGGGAGAGGCGAGAAGAGGGAGTGACCGGGGGTCCTTGATTATGCTGGCAGCCTTGCCGAGGCAGTGAAGTGTAGATGGAGTCAATGGAAGGGAGGTTAGGTTGCCTGATGGGGCCGAGTGGCCTGCAACTTTGCTGTGTATGGCACAAAATCCTATGTAACAATTAAATTATAATGATTTGTAGACAATAGACAATAGGTGTAGGAGTAGGCCATTCGGCCCTTCGAGCCAGCACCGCCATTCAATGTGATCATGGCTGATCATCCCCAATCAGTACCCTGTTCCTGCCTTCTCCCCATATCCCCTGACTCCGCTATCTTTAAGAGCCCTATCTAGCTCTCTCTTGAAAGTATCAAGAGAACCTGCCTCCACCGCCCTCTGAGGCAGAGAATTCCACAGACTCACAACTCTCTGTGAGAAAAAGTGTTTCCTCGTCTCCATTCTATATGGCCTACCCCTTATTCTTAAACTGTGGCCCCTGGTTCTGGATTCCCCCAACATCGGGAACATGTTTCCGGCCTCTAGCATGTCCAAACCCTTAACAATCTTATATGTTTCAATAAGATGCCCTCTCATCCTTCTAAACTCCAGAGTGTACAAGCCCAGCTGCTCCATTTTCTCAGCATATGACAGTCCCGCTAATCCCGGGAATTAACCTTGTAAACCTACACTGCACTCCCTCAATAGCAAAAATGTCCTTCCTCAAATTAGGGGACCAAAACTGCACACAATACTCCAGGTGTGGTTCACTAGGGCCCTGTACAACTGCAGAAGGACCTCTTTGCTCCTATACCCGACTCATCTTGTTATAAAGGCCAACATACGTCTGAAGAAGGGTTTCGGCCCGAAACGTCGCCTATTTCCTTCGCTCCATAGATGCTGCTGCACCCGCTGAGTTTCCCCAGCAATTTTGTGTACCTTACCATTCGCTTTCTTCACTGTCTGCTGTACCTGCATGCTTACTTTCATAGTGTTCAAGAAGGAACTGCGGATGCTGGAATAATGGCTTACTTTCATAGATTGATGATGGCTTACTTTCATAGACTGATGAACAAGGACCCTCAGATCCCGTTGTGCTTCCCCTTTGCCCAACTTGACGCTATTTAGATAGTAATCTGCCTTCCTGTTCCTGATTTGAATGCCTGCGGCCAGCTAAAATTCACTGAGTTCCCCTATAACGTAATCGCTAAGGTTAGGGCACATCTATGGCCCAATTAGTCTAATGGTCTGTTAAAATATTCATTTGTTAATGGGAACCTACTTAAAGGACATTAATGTCACAACACAGAGCGAGCAAGGAGCTGTAAGGTGAAGTTGCTGTTCAGCTGCAATGTAATGTGACTTTGTAGTTACAGGTCTACTCAAGACACACACTCAGCTGTACCCCAGCATGGCTCAAACCGTAGACCATTGGGTTCTGAGTCAGGAGGTTGTTTGGTTCAGATCCTGCTCTGTTCAACAATGTTGAACATTAACACCTCCGATGTTGTCCTCAAGAGCCAAGGCACGTGGGCACCAAGTGTCCCTACCTGCTGAGGTTCTACCTGTCTGGTTGTGAAGGATGGGCCTGGTTAGCATGGAGTCGCTAGGCCAAAGGGCCTGTTTCCACACTGTATCTCTAAAGTCTAAGAAAGATAATTTGGAGAGGGAATGCTGGAGCAGCACAAGATTTTAACACTAAAAACAATAAAGTCTGGAAGCTGGATATAAAATGCTGTGGTAACTTAGCAGGTCAGGCAGCATCTCTGGGGAAAAGGATTTGATGACATTTCGGGTCTGAACCCTTCTTCAAGTCGTCAAGTCACATTTATTTATATAGCACATTTAAAAAACAACTCTCGTTGGCCAAAGTTGCTTTACATTTGTTATAAGAATAGCACAACAAAACAAGCTACAGACATATATACATGTAGCCCTCACTCAGAGGATGTCAGGAAAGGCTTGGGAGTATAGATAAGTCTTTAGTCTTGACTTATAAGAGTCGATGGAGGGGGCAGTTCTGATGGGAAGGGGGATGCTGTTCCACAGTCTAGTGGCTGCAACCGCAAAGGCACGGTCGCCCCTGAGCTTATGCCTAGACCGTGAGATATTCAGCAACCTCAAGTCGGCCGATCTGAGGGGCCTGGAGGTGGAGTGGTGGGTGAGAAGACTTTTTATGTAGGTGGGGGCAAGCCCATTGAGGGCTTTGTAGACATGGAGGAGAATCTTGAAGTTTATACACTGTTTCCACACTGCATCACTCTGTGACTCTAGTTCCTCTCTACACATCTGCAGTTCCTCCCTACACATCTTCAGACTTTGTACCTTTCTGCCCCATCACCACAAATTCCAGGCCCACCATGAGGTAGAGCTTTTCTTCCGTCAACTCCACCTCCGTGTCTTTTTCTATGGGAAGGAGTCCTCACCTCCCAGTTTTCACCCCATTCTCCCATCTCCAACATGTCCTCCCCCTCTCCTCCAGCCAGTCTTCTACCCTCGTTAGACCTTTTTTCTAAATGAATCTCCAGAGATGCTGCCTGACCCTCTGCTTTACTCAAGCGTTTTGTGTCAATCTTTGGTATAAACCAGCATCTGCAGTTCCTTGTGTAACTCAGCGGGTCGGGCAGCATCTCAGGAGAGGAGGAATGGGTGACGTTTCGGGTCGAGAACCTTCTTCAGAAGTCCTTCAGGAGGAGGACCGTTGGAGACGGAGGAAGGGGTCGTCCTTCTCATAGAAAAAGGCACGGAGGCGATGGAAGAAAATACTTAAGTCATTGCGGGCCCAAAACACATTGAGATGGGCGTGGAGGGGTACAAGGGTGTGAAGAACCTTCAGTCTGAAGAAATGGTCTCGACCCAGAACATCACCCATCCTTCTTTCCAGAGATGCTGCCCGTCCCGCTAAGTTACTCCAGCATTTTGTATCTATCTTTGTTGTAAACTAACATCTGCAGTTCCTACCTGCACATCTGCAAGACAAGTTTGGAGTGAAATGGACCAAATGCAGGCAGGGGGACTCGTGTAGCTGGGACATGTTGGCCGGTGTGGGCAAGTTGGGCCTGTTTCCACACTGACTCTAGTTCCTCTCTACACATCTGCAGTTCCTCCCTACACATCTGCAGTTCCTTCCTACACATCTGCAGTACCTCCCTACACATCTGCAGTTCCTCGCTACACATCTGCAGTTCCTCCCTACACATCTGCAGTTCCTCCCTACACATCTGCAGTTCCTCCCTACACATCTGCAGTTCCTCCCTACACATCTGCAGTTCCTTCCGACACATCTGCAGTTCCTCCCTACACATCTGCAGTTCCTCCCTACACATCTGCAGTTCCTCCCTACACATCTGCAGTTCCCCCCTACACATCTGCAGTTCCTTCCGACGCATCTGCAGTTCCTTCCGACATCTGCATTTCCTCCCTACACATCTGCAGTTCCTCCCTACACATCTGCAGTTGCTCCCGACACATCTGCAGTTCCTTCCGACACATCTGCAGTTCCTACCGACAAACTGGAAGCTGTGCAGTGCATTGCATACGAAAACCTTTTGAGCACTTAAGTGTTTACAGATCAATTCCCAGCCAGTTCCTGCTGGTGGAGATGTTTCTTTAATCTGCCGTCATTCCTTGCACTCTTACTCAATCTATAATTGAATCTTATTTGGTTTCCTCATTAATAAAACAACAGCACTCCCTGTGCAACAGTCAAGTGAAAGTCAAGAATATCCCAAACCAAACCGTGTGCTGCTGAAGGTGTGATCTCCGGGTCAGGTGAATGTGACTTTCCAAATAACAATGATGAATGGTGATATAATAATTATATTTCTGCCGGGAATTGGCTTGATTGGTAGCGTGAGCATATCTTCATGTGGATGGAGTTTTAATTGTAACTTGGCTAAATATCTTGTCAAAATCCATTTGCTCTAATGCTGTCTCAGTATGATCATCTGCCTCACTATCTATCCCCTCTGGACTCATTTAAAACTGATTTCATTTTTAAAGTCAGAGCAATAGCGAGCGGTACAGCATGGAAACAGGCCATCATCGTCTCTATCTCTCGTTTCCCTTATCCCTAACCAGTCTGAAGAAGGGTCTCGACCCAGATCGTCACCCATTCCTTCTCTCCAGAGATGCTGCCTGGCCCGCTGAGTTACCCCAGCTTTTTGTGTCTATCTTCGGTTTAAACCAGCATCTGCAGTTCCTTCCTACACATGGAAACAGGCCATTCAGCCCATTGAATACTAGTTTCCTAATCCTTTAGGGTAGCGCATTGGTGCAACTGGTAGTGCCGCTGCCTCACAGGGTTCGATCCTGACCTCGGGTGCTGTCTGTGTGGAGTTTGCACGTTATCTCTGCGACCGCATGGGTTTTCGCCTCGTGATCCGGTTTCCCCCCTCATCCCAAAGACGTGTGGGTTTGTAGGTCAATTGGCCTCTGTAAACTGCCTCTAATGTGTAGGGCGTGGATGAGAAAGTGGAATATACTAGAACTAGTGTGAATGGGTGATCGATGGTCGGTGTGGACCTGGTGGGCTGAAGGGCCTGTTTCCATGCTGTATCTCCAAATTAAACTAAACCTATACTTATCCAACTCATAAAATGCTGGAGTAACTCAGCGGGTCAGGCAGCATCTTTGGAGAAAAAGGATGGGTGACATTTCGGGTCAGGTCCCTTCTTGGTTGAGGATCTGAAATGTCACAATAGACAATAGACAATAGGTGCAGGAGTAGGCCATTTGGCCCTTCGTGCCAGCACCGCCATTCAATGTGATCATGGCTGATCATCCCCAATCAGTACCCCGTTCCTGCCCTGACTCCGCTATTTTTAAGAGCCCTATCTAGCTCTCTCTTGAAAGCATCCAGAGAACCTGCCTCCGCAGCCCTCTGAGGCAGAGAATTCCACAGACTTGTCACCTGTCCATGTTCTCCAGAAACTCTGCCTGGCCTGTTGAGTTACTCCAGCACTTTGTGTCTATCTTTGGCATAAACCAGCAACTGCAGTTCTTGCATAATGTAACAAAATGCTGGAGTAACTCAGCGGGACAGGCAGCATCTTTGGAGAGAAGGAATGGGTGATGTTTCGGTCGAGTCCCTTCTCAGGCTGGTTAGAGGGATAAGGGGAATGGGAGGTATAGACGATGATGTAGAGAGATAAGAACAATGGGTTCTTCATTATCATGTTTACCAGGTTCAGTGAAATACATTTTTTGCACACAGCTCAACAAGACTGTCACCATACATAGGTACTATCCCCCGGTTGGTATAGAATGTACACAACAGCCCACCGAGTCCATATGCAAGAGCAGTGGTGGACTGGCCAGGGTGTCAGCTTGCCTGATGGCAAGTGGGCCCCTGATGAAGTGATAGCAAGTGATGGCAAGTGGGCCCCTACTCTCTAGAATTTAGGAGATTGAGAGGGGATCTTATAGAAACTTATAAAATTCTTAAGGGGTTGGACAGGCTAGATGCAGGAAGATTGCTCCCGATGTTGGGGAAGTCCAGGACAAGGGGTCACAGCTTAAGGATAAGGGGGAAATCCTTTAAAACCGAGATGAGAAGAACCTTTTTCACACAGAGAGTGGTGAATCTCTGGAACTCTCTGCCACAGAGGGTAGTCGAGGCCAGTTCATTGGCTATATTTAAGAGGGAGTTAGATGTGGCCCTTGTGGCTAAGGGGATCAGAGGGTATGGAGAGAAGGCAGGTACGGGATACTGAGTTGGATGATCAGCCATGATCATATTGAATGGCGGTGCAGGCTCGAAGGGCCGAATGGCCTACTCCTGCACCTAATTTCTATGTTTCTATGATAGCATTGTAGTTGTGGGTGGGCCCCCTTTGTCTCCTGGCAACCAATATTTTTAGACCCAGTCCGCCACTGTGCAAAAGGTGCCATTTTGACGGCATTTTGCAGTCCCACGAGGGCCCGTTGCAGCCGTCACCTCCATTCCGGGCGTCCCGCGATCCGATAGCCATCTTGCGACGGACGAGAATGGACCACGTGGAGTGAGGACGCCACTACCGATGGAAGGAAGAATGTAGGACCCTGCGTGGGGGGGGGGGGGGGCGCTGTGAGGGGGGGGGGGCTTGTAGAACATGGAGGACCCTGCGTGGGGGACCACGGGAGGGAGGGGGGAGGGGGGAGAACAAAGATGCAAAGAATTCCGCAGCTGAGCAAACTCTGCTTTCCAACGAGGTTATGCCTACTCCTCTGCCTGGACATTTCACTTATCCTTTGAATCTCATAGACTCCAAAAACCTATTGATCCCGGCCTTGAATGAAGTCAGTGAGACAACATCGACAACTCCCTGGAGACAGCAGTGAGTCAGAAGGTCATGGGTTTGACACCACGGATTTGATCCAGAAGGGCGGCAAGTTGGCACAACTGGTAGAGCTGCCACCTCGCCAGCGCCAGAGACCCGGGTTCGATCCTGACTACAGGTGCTGTCTATAAGGAGTTTGCACGTTCTCCCTGTGACCCTGTGGGTTTTCTCCAGGTGCACCGGTTTCCTCCCACATCCTAAAGATGCGCGGGTTTGTAGGCTAATTTGTCCCTAGTGTGTAGGATAGTGCTAGTGTACGGGGTGATCGCTGGTCGGCACGGACTCGGTGAGCCGTAGGTCCTGTTTCCACGCTGTGTCTCTAAACTAAAATACATGAGCCCAAGCAGCCACAAAAGGCATAAAATGTTGGGGATCCTCTTCCGGTCGGGCAGTACCCATGGAGAGAGGAGCAGAGCTAATACTTCTTCTAGGTGATATTCTGTCAGAAATAGGAAAAATAGTAAACCTCCCAGTGCTGTGTGTGTGGAGTTTGCACGTTCTCCCTGTGACCGTGTGGGTTTCCTCTGGGTGCTCAGGTTTCCTACCACATCCCAAAGATTTGCAGGTTAATTGGCTTCTGTAAATTGACCCTAGTGTGTCGGGGTCTACCTCTAGGTGGCGCCATACATCCTTACGTGGCAACCACGCCAACAGCCCGTCTCGTCTTTTGCTGTTTTGGTTTGTGTTTACTTGTATGTTTTTAGAGTATCTTTAGTTTTTGTATTATGTGGTGGTGGCGGTGTTGGGAGCGGGTTGGGGAAACATTTTTTTATCTCTTTCCTCGACGGAGATGCGACTTTTTCATCGTATCTCCGTCTGCGCTGGGGCTTTAACATCGTGGAGCTGGCGGTCCCTTTGTTAGGGACCGACTGCGGGAGCTCCGACCTCGGGAGCGCCGATCGCCCCGATGCAGGAGCTTCGATCGCCCCGACTGCGGAAATTTCGATCGCCCCGACCACAGGAGAAAAGGAGGAAAAATGGTATACGTTATTCGTTATTGAATGGCGGAGTAGACTTGATGGGCCGAATGGCTCAATTCTGCCCCTACAATGTAAAAAGTTATAGAAAATGGTGTTATATATACTTGCATTATTAGGATAAGGAGGTAAAGGGCTGGAGAGTTTCAGACTTGCGATAACAAAGTTAGTTTTTCCCATGGGATTTTCAGGAATAAAGCTCTTTTCAATAACACAGACATTTTGTGTTTTATGAGTGTTTGATTGATGCATTTTTGAAATAACACACTTGATCCTTGAATACCGAGGGTTGATTTATGTGCTGGTACTTTTGGAATAACGTGCTCAGATTTACTGCTGACAGCAGTCGTCGCCTGTATGTTTAGTTTGCGCATTTTTGAATGACGCGCTGCTTTGCCAGAACGTATCTCCCGCGTAAAACGCGAGATGCCTGTAATATGTTTACATGTGTTGCTGCAAGATAAAAACGCTGGCGGTCGTATGTTGCATTAAGGGTACAGTTGCACAATTATCAACAGGAGCACTGCTTGTCAAATTCAGCGGATACCTTAAGCTAAAGTATCTGCTGTGTTCTTAAGTGATAAAGGTGTCTGGTCATTGATTGTACACAAAAATGCTGGATAAACTCAACGGGTGCAGCAGCATCTATGGAGCGAAGGAGATAGACAACGTTTCGGGCCGAAACCCTTCTTCAGACACAAAATCTGGTCATTGATTACTGTGGGGAGGGTGCACGGAAACAGTTTTTTTTCCCTCTAGACTGTTTTTTTTTTAACTAAGACAGCTTTTTTTCTTCTGCTTGTCAATTCCCAAAGTAACTTTAAAATGGTTTAGTTTAGAGATACAGTGCGGAAACAGGACTCTCTGAGAAAACCCACCCAGGTCACAGGGAGAACGAACAAACTCCGTTCTGACAGCACCCGTAGTCGGGACCGAACCCGGGTCTCTGGCGCTGTAAGGCAGCAGCTCTACCGCTGTGCCACCGTGCCATCCTTAAGATAACTGACAAAGGATAAAAACAGAAGGAAGAATCGTCTAATTGTGTTGGTAGTGAAAAAGATGGGAGGGACATGGGCCATGGGGAGGAAGGTGAGTACAAGGGAAACTCTATACAAGACATTGGTGAGACAGCATTTGAAGTATTGTATTCAGCTTTGGTCACTATGCTATAGGAAGGATGTTGTTCAGCTGGAAAGAGTGCAGAAAAGATTTATGACAATGTTGCTAGGAATTGAAGGTTTCAAGGTCAGTTTATTGTCCTATGTACCAGTTAAGGTACGGTGAAATTTGAGTTACCATACAGCCATGCTAAGTGAAAAGCAACAAGACACACAACCACATAAAAGTTGACATAAACATCCATCACAGTGGATTCCACATTCCTCACTGTGATGGAAGGCAATAACGTTCAATCTTCTTCCTCTTGTTCTCCCGCGGTCAGGGCAGTCAAACCATCCGCAGTCGGGGCCATCAAAGCCCCCGCAGCCGACGATCGAAGCCCCCCCCCCCCCAGTCGGAGTGATCGAAACTCCCTCGTCGGGGCAGTTGAAACTCTCTCCGTGCAGAGAGGCCACGAGTCAGCCTCTTCTTACCAGAGACCGCAGGCTTCACAATGTTAAAGTCCACAGGCCCCGCGGTTGGAACTTCCATGCCCGGCAAAGGGATCGCAAGCTCCGCGATGTTAAAGTCCCGTAGACTCCCGCGGTTTGGAGCGCCCATCGGTCTCCAGGGAAGGCCGGCAACTCCACGATGTTAGGCCGCAGTGCGGACGGGGATACAACACGGAAAAAATCGCATCTCCATCGAGGTAAGAGATTGAAAAAAGGTTTCCCCCAACCCTCACCCCCCCACCCACCCCCCACATAAAACAAACCAAGGAACACTAAAACATACTTTTTAACACATACTAAAAATAACAAAAAGAAGAATGGACAGACAGACTGTTGGTGAGGCAGCCATTGAAGGCCTGGGCAGGCAAGAACCTTATTCCTTGGAGCGCAGGAGAATGAGTGGTGATCTTAGAGAGGTGTATACTATCGCGAGGGGAATAGATAGAGTGAATGTACAGTCTTTTACGCAGAGTAGGGGAAATCAAAAATGGGAGGACATAGGCTTAAGGTGAGGGGGAAAAGGTTTAATAGGAACCTAAAGGGCAAATTTTCACACAGACGGTGATGGGTATATGGAATGAGCTGCCAGAGGAGGTTGTTGAGGCAGACATTTAAAAGACATTTGGACAGGTACATGGATAGGATCGGTTTAGAGGGATATGGGCCAAATGCAGGCAGGAGGGACTAGTGTAGATGAGGCATCTTGTACAGCATGAGCAAGTTGGGCTGAAGGGCCTGTTTCCGTGCGGTCCGGCTCTATGACTCTATCCTTGCAGGAGTGTGGGATCCATAACCAGTATACAAAATAGGTGCAGGAGGAGGCCATTTGGCCCTTCGAGCCTGCACCGCATTGTTGACAGTCCTGACCAGTCTGGTGGAGGGAAAGTTATGGTTAAGGAAAAAGGAACAGTCTGAAGAAGGGTCTTGACTGAAAACGTCACTCATTCCTTCTCTCCAGAGATGCTGCCTGTCTCGTTGAGCTACTCCAGCATTTTGTGTCCGCCTTCGGTGTAAACCAGCATCTGCCGTTCCTTCCTACAGGTCACTGAAGCAATGGTGTGCGGACAGTGGTGTCATCAGAACAGCAGCAAGGGCCCAGGGAAACTAGACAAAGGAAGCAGAGGTGTAATCAAGGAGTCTGTAACAGATACGGATCGCTATCCATTGCTTGAGTTGGAAATGTTACACTTGTGTACATGGAACAGTGCTAAAGCAGCATTGTTCCTACCAATGGATTGAGTGTTACATGAGATGATAAAAAAAGCCTAACACTGGACACTTGGCTACATGGATAAGAAAGGTTTAATTTAGAGAAACAGGCCCTTCGGCCCACTGAGTCCGCACCGACCAGCGATTCCCCCCCATACTACCATTATCCTACACACACTAGGGACAATTTACACATACACCAAGCCAATTAACCTACATGCAGTACCTGTACATCTTTGGAGTGTGGAGGGAACCGAAGATCTTGGAGAAAACCCACGCGGTCACAGGTGACGAAACGTCCCTTATATCATTCTTCCAGAGATGCTGCCGGACCCGCTGAGTTACTCCGGCATTTTGTGTCTTTCTATAACAAAACATTTTGTCGTTAGGTGAGCAAAATCTTGAAAGGATAAGTTAATCTAATTTAAAAGCTTCATGAACATTGAGCCTTGATGTATGCTATGGTTGCTATGGTTGATTTAATATTTCCATGTGCGGAAGCAAAATCAGAGTGGAACTGGCCGCAAGCATTGAACGAGGCCCTTGGAGCAGCAGGGAGTTAAATTGAAATCTATAGACGCAGCCATTAATCTGAGCTGCTTCAATGATTCGGCCTCCTCCAGTGATATCTGTTTTATCAGCCAGATCGCTCCGTGAAGCCTGAGGGAAGAGGTTGTAATTGAAGAGGGTGAGATTACCACGGCCTCAAATCCCTCAGTTTGCCGAGACAGATTTCGGGTCTTCGATCGAAAGGCACGGCATGGAAAGGGGGGTCTTCGACCCGTCGAGTTCACAATACAATACAATACAATTTTATTTGTCATTTGAACCTCATTGAGGTTCAAACGAAATGTTTCTGCAGTCATACACACAAGAAAGAACCAAGACACAACACAATTTACACGAACATCCATCACAGCGCATCTCCTCCTCGCTGTGATGGAAGGCAAAGACTTATCTCTCCCCTGCACTTCCCATTCCCCTCCCGATGTCAGAGTCAAAGTCAAAGCCCCCGGCGGGCGATGGTAATTGTCCCGCGGCCCTTTAACGCCGCGCCGGATGGTGCAAGGCCACGCTCCGGGTCTTGGTGTTGGAGCCCCCCGGCGGGCGCTAGCGAAGTCCCGCAGCCATTCCAAGCCGCGCGGGGCGGTGATGTAAGGCCCCACTCCAGGTCATCTTCAACCCCGCAACTCGGGCGGGAGAAGTCGCCATTGCGGAAGCCCCGAAAAGCGGTCTCCCAGCAGGGACCCGCGGGCTCCCGGTGTTACTGTCTACCAGACCTGCGGTTGGAGCCTCCGAAACTCCGGGGTCGGGTCGCAGCAGCGCGCCACCACCGCTCCTCCCGCTCCGAACTCGGCCAGCTCTACGATGGTGAGTAGGTCCGCAGGCTCCGCGATTGGAGCCCTAGGTCGTTCCTGCTGGAGGCCGCTCCACGTTGCTCAGCCCCAACGACAACGGAGACCCGACAAGGAAAAGGTCGGGTTCTCCGTGCAGGGGAAAGATTTTAAAAGTTTCCCCACCCCCCGCCCCCCGCACACATATACCCCGTCAAAGAAAATAAAAACTACATTGAAACAAGACAAAAAATAATTAAAAAGACAGACGGACTGCGGAGGCCGCTGCAACGTGAGTCGCACCGCCCACCGGTGACCTCCGATCACCCTTTCACATTAGTTCTACGTGGAAACAAATATGCCGGTCAATGCATAAAATGACACAAAGCGCTGGAGTAACTCAGCAGGTCAGGCAGCGTCTCTGGAGAACATGGATAAATGTCTCCAAAGTCACCTATCCATGTGCACCAGAGACGTTGAACCAAAGATGTAGCATCCCTGGAGAATATGGATAGGTGGTTTTGAGTCCCGGAACGTCACCTATCCGCGTTCTCCAGAGATGCTGCTTGACCAGCTGAGTTACTCCAGCACCTTGTGTCCTTTTTCACGCTATTTCTAAGTCATCCCACTTTCTCATCCACTCCCTACACGCGGGGGGCAACTGCAGAGGCCAATTAACGCACAAACCTGCACACCTTTGGGATGTGGGAGGAAACTGCGGCACCAGGAAGAAACCCACGTGGTCACAGGGAGAACGTGTGCACTACACACAGATAGTACGCAACGTCAGGATCGAATCCGGGTCTCTGGTGCTGCGAGGCAGCAACTCTACCACTGCGCCACCGTGCCGCCCACTTGAAGCATAATATTCACAGGACCGTGTGCGACCAACTCCAACCCTTTGTGTTGTTTTGCACGCTAGTTCTACATTAACCCACTTTCTCTTCCACTCTCTACACATTAGGGGCAACTTAACCTACAAACCTGCATGTCTCTGGAATGTGGGAGGAAACCAGAGCACCAGGAGGAAACCCATGCGGTCACAGGGAGAACATGCAAACTCCACACAAACAGTACCCAAGGTAAGGATTGAACCCGGGTCTCTGGTGCTGTGAGGCAGCGGCTCTACCCGCTGCGCCAATGTACCGCCTGTTCTAAATTCTGAGTTTCTGCAGGGCTAGATTGTGCTTAGTAGAATCATTGTAATGAAACATATAAGATCGTTAAGGGTTTGGACACGCTAGAGGCAGGAAACACGTTCCCGATGTTGGGGGAGTCCAGAACCAGAGGCCACAGTTTAAGAATAAGGGGTAAGCCATTTAGAAAGGAGATGAGGAAACATTTTTTCTCACAGAGAGTTGTGAGTCTGTGGAATTCTCTGCCTCAGAGGGCAGTGGAGGCAGGTTCTCTGGATGCTTTCAAGAAAGAGCTGGATAGGGGTCTTAAAGATAGCGGAGTCAAGGGATATGGGGAGAAGGCAGGAACGGGGTACTGATTAGGGATGATCAGCCGTGATCACACTGAATGGCGGTGCTGGCTCGAAGGGCCGAATGGCCTACTCCTGCACCTATTGTCTATTGTCTATTGTCTAATAGAGTGTTAGAGGGCTATGGTAATCAGGACGAGATGCAGCTTTTTTCTCTCAGTTTTCGAGGGTAAGCAGGGAAGGATATAGATCATGTGCAGGCAGTTGAGATTAATTTATTTTGGCATCATGTTTGGCATTGACATTGTGGGCCCCAGGGCTTGTTCCTGGGCAGTACTGTTCTACGTTCCATGTTCCATGCAGTTTGTGGAACAGTCTTATCAGTGTTTATAAATGGTGGGAAGAAAGCATTTAATGGGGGAAATTGTGGAATGATAGTATTGTTACTCTACAGGAAGAGACCACTCGGCCCCCTTGTGTTCGTGCCAGCTCTTTGTAGAGCAACCTTGTTGGTTGCTAGTCTGGCCAGAAGGGCCTCGACCCGAAACGTCACCCATTCCTTCTATCCAGAGATGCTGCCTGTCCCGCTGAGTTTCTCCAGCATTTTGTGTCTATCTTCATCAACAATGGACCATTGTGGGCTCCATCTTTCCTCGATCATCGGTGCCGGCTCTGATTTGTTCTGGACCTTTCCATACCTCTAGTTTCCCGCCCCCCTGACTCTCAGTCAGACTAAGAGTTCCAACCCAAAACATCACCTACTCCTTTCCTGCAGAAATGCTGCCTGACCCACTGAGTTACTCCAGCATCTTGTGCCTCTTTTGAAAGATCCTGCTTGATTCTTCTATCTCCACCACAGACAGTACACACCAGGTCTGAAGAAGGGTCTCGACCCGGCACGTCATCTTATCCATGTTCTTCAGGGACTCTGTCTGACCTGCTGACATACTCCAGCACTTTGTGTCTTTTTTGTTGCAAATCAGCACCTGCGGTTCCTTTTTTCTCCAGATCATAACTACTGTCTTTAAAGAAAAGCTTTTCCCTTGTCCTTGATTTATTTAAGCAAAATTTCAAAAATCTGGAGGCCAGATCAAGGGTCGGGGTGGGGGAAGGGGAGGGGGACCCATTTAAACCTGGACGTCTTTGGAGTGTGGGAGAAAACCGGAGCACCCGGAGAAAACTCACACAGTCTTGGGGCGAATGTACAAAGTTTGTACACACAGCACCCTCAGCCAGGATCGAACCTGAATCTCTGGTGCAGTAAAGGGCCTGTCCCACTTACGTGTCTGCTGGCACCGAAATTTTCAACATGTTGAAAATTCAGCATGTGGTCGTGAGAGGTCACCCGCGACATGGTGCGACATAGAGGGAGTACAGAGAAGGTTCACCAGACTGATTCCTGGGATGACAGGACTTTCATATGAAGAAAGACTGGATAGACTCGGCTTGTACTCGCTAGAATTTAGATGATTGAGGGGGGATCTTATAGAAATTTACAAAATTCTTAAGGGGTTGGACAGGCTAGATGCAGGAAGATTATTCCCGATGTTGGGGAAGTCCAGAACAAGGGGTCACAGTTTAAGGATAAGGGGGAAGTCTTTTAGAACCAAGATGAGAAAATCATTTTTTACACAGAGAGTGGTGAATCTCTGGAATTCTCTGCCACAGAAGGTAGTTGAGGCCAGTTCATTGGCTATTTTTAAGAGGGAGTTAGATGTGGCTCTTGTGGCTAAAGGGATCAGGGGGTATGGAGAGAAGGCATGTACAGGATACTGAGTTGGATGATCAGCCATGATCATATTGAATGGCGGTGCAGGCTCGAAGGGCCGAATGGCCTACTCCTGCACGTATTTTCTATGTTTCTATGTCGCCAGGGGTCGCCTGTATGGTCATGAGAGGTCTCCTATGGTCGTGAGAGGTCTCCAAAGAGTCGTAGCGTCTTTCTGGTCGCCGCTGAAGTTTCAACATGTTGAAAATTTCGACGACCTATCACGGGAGCCAGCAGTCGTTTGTAAAGGTCACGTAAGTGGGACGGGCCCTTTACTGCAGCATCGTCGTGCCACTGTGCGGCCCAACCTCTGAGAGTGGCATAGACTTGATGTGCTGAATGGCCAATGTCATCCAAAAATGTGAAGAATTACCTTAAAATGGAAGCAGGGCTGTTTTGGAAAGATAACAGGAGGCACTGCTTTGTTTAAAAAAATACGTGGTGAAAATCCGGAACTTTGGCAGCCACAGCTGAAATTTTAATACCGAGATTGATTGGGTTTTGCTTTCGGCAGTAGGATTAAGGGTTAGGGATGCAAGGCAGGTGGTTAGGATTGGGATATAGATCAGCCGTGATCTAATTGAATGGTGTAGTATTCTCGAGGGGTTAATGAAAGCAGTTGTTCGGAATAGTTACTGACAGAAACTGGGAGCTGGTCTGCCCAATATTTTAATTCACTTCAGTCAAAGACATGTTATATTAACTCAAACAACATTCAATCATGAGGAAGAAAGCAATCATTCAGAACTAAAGAAAATACAAACACAAAGAGGCAGCATTTGAAGTTCTCGAACTACTCTTGTTCCTATTTTACTGCAGCACTATTTTACCTCAAATCGATTTCAATGGTGCTGTTAGAAATATGGACAATAGGTGCAGGAGTAGGCCATTCGGCCCTTTGAGCAGCACCGCCATTCAATATGACCATAGCTGATCATCTAGAGTCAGTATCCATTTCCCGCGTTTCCCCCATATCCCTTGATTCCGTTAGCCCTAAGAGCTATATCAAACTCTCTCTCGAATACATCCAGGGAATTGGCCTCCACTGCCTTCTGTGGCAGAGAATTCCACAAACTATTGTCACTTATCAGTGAGTCTGTGGAATTCTCTGCCTCAGAGGGCGGTGGGGGCCGGTTCTCTGGATACTTTCAAGAGAAAGCTAGATAGGGCTCTTAAAGATAGCGGAGTCAGGGGATATGGGGAGAAGGCAGGAACCGGGTACTGGTTAGGGATGATCAGCCATGATCAGATTGAATGGCAGTGCTGGCTCGAAGGACCAAATGGCCTACTCCTGCACCTATTGTCTATTGTCTATTATGCGAAGTGCAAACGCACAGTGAGATTTTTTCTTACAAACAGTCCAGTAGGGTATCGCCATACCTAAGCCCATCCTTGATGTGTACAGAAATAATCTACCGAGCCCGCTTGCAAGAGACACCATTTTCAAATTCCAGTCCACCTTCTAGTTCCCCAGTTCTAGGCGAGACCCAGGCTGCTGCAAGGCCTCCAGCCGTCGCCTTCCCTGGATGCGACAAGCCCTCTCCTCGCCCGTCTACCTTTGTTCCCCGGGGCGCCTCCTGCAGTCGACCTTAAGGGAGCGGTTGCCAGACCCTCGGTTGCCTCTCCTCTCCTACCGGCCTTGCTCCTCGCCCGTCGTTGTCACCGGTTCCCAGCTCTGGTCTTCGGGGAGCGAGCAGGGGCCGGCTTGGCGGGCTCCCGCATCCAGTCCGGTGGTCTACTGGGTCTTGCGTTCGGTTGACCAAGGGCCGCAGCTGTCAGGGAGCTTCAGCCGCACACGGGCGGCCCCACAATTGCTCTTCGTCACATACATTTTCTTTGCACGACCACCATTTCTCAACCAAGAAGGTGAGAAGTTATCTTAACTGCTGCAAACATGAGCCCAAAGGAAGCAAATGTTGGAACGAAGATCATGTGATAGGAGCAGAATTAGACCATTCGGCCCATCAAGTCTACTCTGCCATTCAATCATGGCTGATCTATCGGTCCCTCCTAACCCCATTCTCCTGCCTTCTCCCCATAACCTCTGACACCCGTACTAATCAATAAAAGAACTGCAGATGCTGGTTAATACACAAAAGGACACAAAGTGCTGGAGTAACTCAACGGATCAGGCTGCATCTCTGGAGAACATGACTAGGTGACGTTTCGGATCTTCAGACTGTTGGACTTATCAGCAATGTCCATGTTTCATCTTGTGTTGCTGACTCTTGTGTACTGCCTAGGCGAGGCCTGCTGTATGATTTTACCATGTTGTATGCAAAACAAAGCATTTCACTTGGTACATGTAACAATAAAATATCATTGAATCTGTGAAAATAGTAAAGGGACATCACCTTTGTGAAAAAAGGACAAAATATATATTTTCCCCTTTCTCACTGAGGTTTTTGAGAGGCATAGCTTTGGTTGGCACAGGTAGGTCAGAACTTTATTTTCCCAGAATGGGAAAATCAAATACTAGAGGGCACAGCCTTAAGGTGAGAGGAGCAAAGTTTAAAGCAGATATGCATAGCAACTTATTACACAGAGGGTGGTGTTTGCCTGGAATGCGCTGCCAGGATTGTTGGTTGAGGCAGATACAATAGTGGCAATTAGAGGCTTTTGGATAGGCATAAGGATTTGCAGCGAAATGGAGGGATATGGATTATGTGCAGGTAGATTTGGTTTTGGCAACATGCTCAGCACAGACATTGTGGGCCGAAGGGTCTGTTCTCAGTCTGTGCTGTTCCATGTTCTAATACAGGAAGTGACATATGAATGAAAATATGGAATAAAGGTAAACAAAGGGACTTTGAGCGCAGGAGGATGAGGGGTGATCTTATAGAGGTGAATAAAATCATGAGAGGAATAGATCAGGTAGATGCACAGAGTCTCTAGCCCAGAGTAGAGGAATTGAGGACCAGAGGACATAGGTTTAAGATGAAGGGGAAAAGATTTAATAGGAATCTGAGGGGTAACTTTTTCACACAAAGGTTGGCGGGTGTATGGAACAAGCTGCCAGAGGAGGTAGTTGAGGCAGGGACTATCGCAACGTTTAAGAAACACTGAGACAGGTACAAGGATAGGACAGGTTTGGAGGGATATGGACCAAATGCAGGCAGGTGGGACTTGTGTAGCTGGGACATATCGGCCAAAGTGGGCAGGTTGAGCCGAAGGGCCTGTGTCCATGCTGTATGACGCTATAAATAAAGGTGAAAGTATAAATTGCTGCTAAAACACAAAGTACTTGTGCTAAGACAGGATAGGTGCTCAACCAAGAAAACCCAAGTCCAATGCCAAACTAAACCATAAACCACTGTACCACTGTTTGTAGCACGTTAGTACCTGCACTAATGTAAAGCACTTTGGTCAACGAGAGTTGTTTTTTAATGTGCTATAGAAATAAAATTGACTTGATTTGAATTTGACTCCTATCTCACTAGGGACTAACTTTACTGTACCACTCTACTGCTTTTTTAAAAATTGCTGTTTTTTTCCCTTTTTCCTTCCGCCCACAATATTTAATATGAAAAAGAATATGTGATTCTGTTCCATTCTGTTTGTAGTTTGTTTGGTTGTTTGTTTGTTTGTTTTTCTTTTGCAGCAAAGTCCGCGAGCATTGCCACTTTTCATTTCACTGCACATCTCGTATGTGTATGTGACGAATAAACGAGGGCATTCGATCCAATCTGTGATCCCAGCTACAAAGACAGATGTGTACAGCAATTCGTTCTTCCCCCGCACAATTAAAGCATGGAATAATCTCCACCCAACTATAGTTACCCAACCAAATGCAACTAAATTTAAAGTAGCTCTTTCTTCCCAATAAACCTTTCTGGCTTAAGCCCTCCCTTCACCATCTCCAGTTTAAATTCCATTTGGAATATTTTGGAGGACCAAGAAACCAAGAACTTGACTTGACGAGCAATGCACACTTAGGCTATAGGACAATAACTAACTTCATATTCAATAATAAGCTATCTACATGTTAACAAACACACAAGCTAAATGTTTAACCAAGAAAAATAATATAATAACATTTATTGAAAAGAATAAAACAAGTTTAAGTTGTATTTGTTGATTTACATAATGCCATTCTTAAGCATTTATTTATTTATTTATTTATTATTTATTTCGAACAGAATAAAAGAATAAAAAGCAAATGTGAAACAGCATACAAAAAAACAAAACAAAAATATTTATAAAGTGTCATAAACAATATCTATAAATAAATGAAATCATATGTGTCCGAAAAGGAGCAGGAAGAAGCCAAAGCTTATTAATTCCCACCCCTTATTCAACTGCTTGTAATTATCATACAAATTTAGCAGCTAGACGAAAATGTCGGATGGAATTTTCGCACTGTGTACACATTGTATATATTTATTACTTGGACAGGGGCCACAGAGTGGCACGGGTGGGGGACAGTTTGGTGGAATTTGACAAATGTAAAAAAATTTGTATAGTCTCCGAAAATGTCGGATGAATTTTTTGTTCGAATGGTTCATGAATTGTATATATTTATCAATTGAATAAAGTCTATTTTGAAATAAAAAAAATATATATATATGTACACCATATGTACACCAGCCACTATATGTACACCAAATTATTTACATTTATACACTAATCAAATATTTACAAAGCCATACAAAAAAGAAAAAAAAAGTAAAGAAAAACCCCTCATATACTATACAGTATCTTAGTCATATATACAACCCATCACTCTATAATCACCCTTCCCAATACAACTTCATATTCAATAATAAGCTATCTACATGTTAACAAACACACAAGCTAAATGTTTAACCAAGAAAACTAGAAAACTAGAAAACTAGGGAAACTAGAACTAGGGGACATAGTTGCAGAATAAGGGGGGGCTCTTTTAAAACTGAGATGAGGAAGAACTTCTTCACCCAGAGGGTGGTTAATTTATGGAATTCACTGCCCCAGGGAGCAGTGGAAGCAGAAACATTAAATATATTTAAATCTAAAATAGATGGTTTTTTAGCTGCCAAGGGGATAAGGGGCTACGGGGAGAGGGCAGGGATATGGACCTAGGTATGGTTAGTATAGTAAGACCTGAGTGATCTCCTGGACAAGTGTCGATCGCCTGGATTGGGGTCGGAGAGGAATTTCCCGGATTTTTTTCCCGAATTGGACCTGGGTTTTTATCCGGTTTTTTGCCTCCCCCAGGAGATCACGCGGTTCTTGGGGTGGAGAGGGGAGATAGAGGTATAAAGGGGAGGGTAGTGTCTTGTGTTCTGTGTCTTGTGTCTACTGTTTGTGGGTAAGGGTGTCTGTTTAGTGTTCAGCCATGAGCGAATGGCGGTGCGGGCTCGACGGACCTGGTGGTCTACTCTCGCACCTACTTTCTATGATTCTATGATTCTAAAACCAATGAGAACAATAATATAATAACATTTATTGAAAAGAATAAAACAAGTTTAGTTGTATGTGTTGATCTTTGATTGATGGCAGCACTGGACTTGGTTCCTGGAAGTGACGTTGCCACCGCATACGGTATAAAAGGGCGAACGCGGGGCCAGGGCCTCCTCTCTGTCTCAGGCCCGAGTGCAAGATGGTGAGTGCCGCATCCATTAAAAATCACTGCCATCCGATCACATAGCGCCTCGCTGCAGCCGCCAGCTTCAACCAGCCGCATCTAATAATCATCTGAGCATTATATGAGTCGGGTATTTTAAAGGAATAAAGCAGGATGGCGGTTCTTTTATTTGTCGTGCTCCTGGTACAAAATGGCGACTGCCATCTTCACCCGTTGCGATGCAATCCGAACAATATCGGGGCCATCCTGCTGTTTCAGCCTCCGGGGTTTGACCACAGTGGTGCTAGGATGATTTAGTTTGGCGTTGATGCCGGTATTTCCTCATTTCAAAGTAATCTAAGCGGTGAATTTGGGAAGTGTGTTCAACCTGCTCTAAAATGGAGTCTTGAAAACTGGGCCGGGCTATGGAGAAGAGATTCCTCCAAGCCCTTAATAAAGTCCAAGGTTTGCAATGTAGTGATTGTAGCCTTGGGTGTGTGGGGGGGACGTTGACATTTATCTTAGTTTTAACTTTATTGTGCATTACTCTAAATGTCATTTGCATCAGTTTAAAACGAGAAACATTGCACTTCTATTTTGGACAGATGCACAACTCCAAAGGGAGTAGTTTCATGTATTGCAGGCAGACTTTTAGAACTGTTCCAAGTTGTTATGAGGTTGGATGATTTTTGTTTTTGGTTGTGCTTGCCTAGTTAACATTTTGTTTTCGCACCACTCTTCCCTCCTTTCAGTCTCACCGCAAGTTCTCGGCTCCCAGGCACGGCTCCCTGGGCTTCCTGCCCCGCAAGAGGAGCCGCAGGCACAGGGGGAAAGTGAAGAGCTTCCCCAAGGACGACTCTAGCAAGCCCGTCCACCTGACTGCCTTCCTGGGGTACAAGGCTGGCATGACCCATATTGTGCGGGACGTTGACAGGCCTGGATCGAGTGAGTAATGTTTAATTATTTCTGTGTAGCAGAAACCCGAGTACTGTATAGTAAAAAGCCAAGTGGGCCTTTATTCCTGCTATCTTGCGTGTAATTGATCCTTGCTTTGACCTTTATCCCCATGTCTTGCAAATCCTATCGACCTTTAATATATTTAATGTCTTTCCATTCAGGATTTAACTTCCCAACCCCATGAAAGGCTGATGAAGGGTCTCGACCTGAAACATCACCTATTCCTTTTCTCAGAGATGCTGCCTGACCCCCTGAGTTACTCAGCATTTTGTGTCTATGGTGTAAACCAACATCTGCTCTTTCTTCCTACACAAAGGAATTCTATCTTTACATGAGCCATTGTCCCAGTTTTAAGTTTTCTATCAGGAGATGACTTAAAAACATTCATTCTGTCAAATGGCTGCCATCTTTCAATTCATCGAATTGCCAGAATAAACTAATATTTTTCTTATATGATCACTTAATTTTTAGTTGCATTATGTTACATAGCCTGTGGAAGCAAGACAATAGGTGCAGGAGTAGGCCATTTGGCCCTTCGAGCCAGTTCGAAGCAGTTGGATTGAATAAACATAGTATATGTTGCTAGAGGTGACATACTTTTTGTGTGCTTGCCATTCTTGGTTGAAGGAAAAGTGTTATAGTCAATGAGCAGAGGCCATTTGGCCTATTGAATATGTCCTGGCTCTTAAGGAGCTGATCTGATTCTACTTTATTCCCGTTAGTTTTTCCAATACTGCATTCCTCGTGGTAGAGATTGCTACGGATTCTCCACATTACTTGAAACCAGTTAATTGGATATTTTGGGGATATTGGTAGCATTTTCTACTGTAAAATGTTACATTGATTGTATTGTAAATCAAGTATTGATTTAATTTGGCTGCCATTTTGTTTCCAGTATTAATTCCTGTCTCCATTTCCCCCTCTTTTGGAAAATTACAGTTAACTTCTATTGCCCTTTGCTTATACCTCTGTGAATCCCCCAGTTTGTAGTAAAAAAATAACTGCTAACATTTTCCCCAAGCAATATCTTAGAGGAAATACAATTCAACCAAGTGTATTGAGCTTTAGTACATGCTAGCACTTGAAGGCAGTCAGTAAATTAGATGCGCTAATGTCAGCAACATATGCATAGCCAATGTCTGCTGCTTTAAATGCATTGTAAACATGAGGACTAGTGTGTCTGTCTTGTGAGGATGGGCTTTCTGTTCACTTAGTTACATGCACTGTTTCAGGGTCTTGGGTTTTTGGACAGAGCATGGCAGCCTAATGGCCTTAATCCCAGTCTGGACCATGCAAATGACACACAAATTGTGAGTTCCCTGCAAAGTCACATTGGCAGATTTGAGATTGTAGTCCTGTTAAACTTCAGAGAACAAGGAACAGGCAGATTGATCAGCCCCTCAGACGTGAATTTGATCGTGTACATGGTGGAAGTTGGGTGTCCTTGCGGTTGAGATGATTGGCAAAGTAATATTTTTTAATCACATGGGGCAAAGTAAGGTGCCATTTGTAATCGTGAATATTTGTAAGGACTGGGTTGAGGGTGATAGTGATGACTTGTGCAACTACACATGATGAAAAACTCGACGGGCGGACAGAAACAGCCACTAATAGTGGCTTTTGCTGAGTGTCGTGTTTCCTGATTGTAGTACAGCAAAAACAAGACTTGTCTGGTTTAGCTTTTGTTCCTATACCTTGTAGTATTGTGGAACTGAAGAAGGGTCTCGACCCAAAACATCACCAATTCCTTCTCTCCAGAGATGCTGCCTGTCCCGCTGAGTTACTCCAGCATTTTGTGTATCATTGGCATTGTGGGAAACTGGTTCTATCTGTAGATGATATTCTGCTTCTTCTGCCAGCTACATTGCAGCAATTCCAGTGACTGGCTAAACCAGCTGTGCTACGATTTCTGAGAAAACAATAATCTTATTAACATTCCTGATAATTTCCCGCAGAGGTGAACAAGAAGGAGGTGGTGGAGGCCGTTACAGTGGTTGAAACTCCTCCGATGGTCATCGTTGGTCTTGTTGGCTATGTCGAGACTCCTCGTGGGCTTCGTACCTTCAAAACTATCTTTGCAGAGCATATCAGTGACGAATGCAAGAGGCGCTTCTACAAGAACTGGTAAATGTGCCAAGCAATTCCAAAGTAATTTTTAAATAAATTCTAACCGGATGATGTTTAAAATGTGGATTTGATTATCAGCAGCTCCGCTCGACTGTGGCAACACAGTTCGATGAGCTCTGGCTCCGCTTGTTGGATGAAACTATCCTTTGATCCCAACAATGAGCCTCCCCTCCTCGGTGGTGCTGATTCCTTCCGCTCGCACAGTGTGTGATGAGGGGTCGTGCCAATGTTCTCTGTCTGTTCATGAAGGTACAAGTCCAAAAAGAAGGCCTTCACAAAGTATTGCAAGAAGTGGCAAGATGAGGATGGCAAGAAACAGCTGGAGAAGGATCTGAACAGCATGAAGAAGTACTGCCAAGTTATTCGCATCATTGCTCACACACAGGTAAGCTCCAGGACTTGACCTAATTTAGTATATTTGGGGTATCCAGAGTAAAACATCTTACATTTGGCTGCTCCAGTCCCTATAATTGCTGTTTGTGACACAATTGTACCTGCAAAATATTGTGTCCTAGTATTAAATCCAATGGAAATCATAAATTTTCCTTGCATTTTGTTGATGTATTCTGTTTTCTGACAGACCATACATTAAAGCTTTCACATGAATAGTTTGAGTGAGGAGGAAGTGAAGTTGTAGAAAGCCTTTACTTTGAAATACTGAACATCCCTCCTGGTTACTGCTCTGCCCAGTCAAGATATCTATTAAGGGACACAGATTGATAATAATAATACATTTTATTTGTATAGCGCTTTTCAAGGACTCAAAGTCGCTTTACATGGTGAGTCAAGAACAAAACAAAATAGAGCAGTAAGACAGATGCAAAGGGGAGGGTGACATGGGACTAAGGGTATGCAGAGGTGAAGAGATGGGTCTTGAGGCGGGACTGGAAGATGGTGAGGGACTCAGAAGTTCGGATCAATTGTGGGAGGGAGTTCCAGAGCCTGGGAGCTGCCCTGGAGAAAGCTCTGTCTCCAAAAGTGCAGAGGTTGGATTTCAGAATGGAGAGGAGACCGGCTGAAATGGATCTGAGGGACCGTGAGGGTTGGTAGGGGGAGAGGAGGTCAGTGAGATAAGGGGGGGGGGCAAGTGGTTGAGGGCTTTGTAGGCGAGGACCAGGATTTTGTAGATGATCCGGTGGGAAATGGGAAGCCAGTGAAGTTCTTTGAGGACTGGGGTGATGTGGTGCCAGGATTTGGTGTGGGTAATGAGTCGGGCGGCTGCATTCTGGACCAGTTGGAGTCGGTTGATGTTGCTGGAATTGATGCCAAAGAGAAGAGAGTTACAGTAGTTCAGTCGGGAGGAGATGAAGGCATGGATGAGTCTTTCAGCAGCGGGGGGTGTGAGAGAGGGTCTGATTTTGGCAATGTTGCGGAGGTGAAAAAATGATGTTTTGACAACATGGCGTTGTCAATAGTTTGACAATAGTTTACATGTTTTGGTTAATCCTCAATAGGATGCTTGGTTATAGACTGATATATAACAGGGACTATTTCTATAACAGGGACTATTTTGAAATAGGTTTGTAGATTTGGAACGGGTTCAGGAGTACTAATGGGGTTTATACGTGGACTTCCCTGATTCATTCAAATGACCAGAGCATTAATAGTAATTAAACATGCAGATTCTTATTTAACTTTCTAATAAACAAATATCTATCGCATTGGCTTTTGAAATCAAGAAACCTGAGCTTTGTTTGAAGAATTCTAGCATTTCCATTTAATTTAGTAGAATGTATGGGGTGCAGTTCATCCAGTGTTTTTGGATTGAATTTGGAGGAAGTTCTGGGGCCTGGGAGGGTCATGGAAGTGGCAGGTGACACAAGCAGGTAATGGAGTTAATGTAAGCGAGTGATAGGATCTGGGTGAGTTGATGGAGAGTAGCCATTTTTGGAGAGTAGAAATTTTTGAGCAGCCGTAGATTGGGCCAGAATAAATGTCACATTGAAATGTAGGTGGTCACGGTTATAGTACAAGTGGTGGTTGAGGAATGGGTTGGTGGTGCAGTATTGTACTCTTGAACACTCGTTCTTAACGTTTAATTCGTTTACAGATGCGCCTGCTCCCTTTGCGCCAGAAAAAATCGCACATCATGGAGATCCAGTTGAATGGAGGAACCATTGCAGACAAAGTTGACTGGTCAAGAGAGAAGCTGGAGCAGCAGATTCCCATTACTTCCGTGTTTGGTCAAGATGAGATGATCGATGTCATCGGTGTAACCAAGGGCCATGGCTTCAAGGGTAAGGACCATGCGCATTTCGCTTTTGCTTGATTATAGTCTGGGAATTAACTTGTTTACGCTTTTTATCTAGTATATGTGGAATTAACTGTATAATAGACTTTGGGTAAACTTTCTGCTCTTTAGGGGAGAGTACACATGATGAGAACACGTGGAATAAGTGTTAGCAATAGCACCTGATTCTAATGAGGATCCTCCATACTGCCTTCCTTCTGAGATCTACTCCAATGATGAGTTTAAGAGTAGTTGTATTGTAATAGCCTGTTGACCATCACTAATAGCAAGTCTTTCTCTTCCCGAGGGGTGACAAGCCGTTGGCACACAAAGAAACTACCGAGGAAGACTCATAAAGGTCTACGCAAGGTTGCTTGCATTGGAGCTTGGCATCCTGCCCGCGTGGCTTTCTCTGTTGCCCGTGCAGGTCAGAAAGGTTACCACCACCGCACTGAGGTCAACAAGAAGGTACGGACATAAAGAATGATCAAATTGTCAGAATTTTGTGTTGCTGGGAAAGTCTTCATTGTCAATTGGCTTTGCTTAACCACTCAGCTGTGAAATTGGGGGCCAAACCAGTTCAAAGTTTTCTTTCCTCAAACATTTCCAAAGCAGTTTTTTCCCCCCCATAGTGTGATCTGATAATTTCACCTTGGGATCTGAATTTCTTAATGCTCAGATCCACGATACCCCAGCAACAAAAATGTTTTTTGGGGGGTGTGTTAATGTGAACAAATCGAGTGTCCAGGTGGCATTTTGCAACATTTGAAGCATCTCCTGTAACTTAGTTTTGGCTTCAGTATGTTAGTTCGTATGGCTGGTATGAAAACTGCTGCCTTGCTTAGACAGGTGTCCTTGGCTTTGTGCTGGTTAAAGCCTCAAGGCATTCCTGTTGTAGCAAATCTCTTCCGAACTGAGATGTAACAGAACTATCCCCTTTTCAGATTTACAGGATAGGGGGAGGCTACCAAACAAAGGATGGCAAGTTAGTGAAGAACAATGCCTCTACAGAGTATGATCTGACAGACAAGAGCATCAACCCTCTGGTGAGTTAACAGATTATCAATGGCACTCTACATCCGTGATGTTGGAGGCTTCAGGTTCTAACTGCACTCATTGTTTCGGCAGGGAGGATTCCCCCATTATGGTGAAGTGACCAATGACTTCCTCATGGTGAAAGGCTGCGTGGTTGGTACCAAGAAGCGTGTGCTCACTCTGCGCAAGGTGATTTCTCCACTTTATTGTTGTTGACTCAGCCAAGTTTGTTTTCCTACCCTAGTGCAGGTGGGAAATGCTGCAGCTGGAGTCGGGTCATGTAAATGTACTGGAGGGGCTCCTTGGGGTCAGGCAGCGTGCCCTGCGGAGTCCCCTTTAGCTGTTTATCTTTTGTGTCGGAGTCCAGCATCTCTAATCTTCAGTTAAATGTGCATTTTGACTTGACGGATATTGTGGAGATTGTACTTTGCAGCCATACAATATCCTGTGGCACATTTCTCAGCCTGTGACTTGAAGTCAAAATGCACGCTCAAGTCATGATACAGGAGACTGCAGATGCTGGAATCTGGAGCGAAGGAAAAACTGCTAATGGGGTTAAGATTGTCTGGAAGTTTATCTTGTAAATCACTGGCAAAGTCATAATTGGCCACCCAGTGCAGGGGAAGTAGTTAGTCCCTTGTAGGACGTTAGTGAACCCATTGAGTTATGTCAGCTATTTCATGGTTGCCATTAAGTTCCTTTATTTGAGGATGTGGTAAAAGATTAATGGTAGGTTTGTCCATGCGGTTGGAATCTATTATTGTCCCTTTTATTCAAGAGATCATGATGCTAGGTACTTTGCACTGCTGCAAGCCATGTGGAAGACTTGCATTCTTGGTCTTAAGAGTTGGTGGGATTGTCAACCCTATTTAATCTAGTGGATATACTGGCTTCGCATGCAGTCCAGGTTTCGAGTGCGACTATCCCATTTCAAGTATTTTCAGATCTAGCTGTCATTCTTTCTGCAGATCACTTACATTTTTCCCCTTGTCTCCTGCAGTCGCTGTTGGTTCAAACTAGCCGTCGTGCTGGGGAGAAGATAGACCTGAAATTCATTGACACCTCTTCCAAATTTGGTCATGGTCGCTTCCAGACCATTGAAGAGAAGAAGGCGTTCATGGTGAGTGATTTACCTAGAATTGTGGTCGTTCATTACTGTAACACGTGTCTTGAATCATTTTGAAAATATTTTTATTGTCCTGCCAAAATTGTTTTACAGTATACTCAATTTGCCAGATCTATGGCTTGTGTAGCCTCTGTCCTTTCCAAACAGTCGCTGTGGATAAAGAAAAAACAGTGAATATATTTAATTCTGCAAAAGGCATTTGATAGTGTTTTGCCAACGGTAATGTGTATAACAAACGCTTACAATATAGTGGGTTTTTCTGTGGCTTAGTCATTTATACAACGTTAAAAGTTAACACCAGTGATCCCTCAAGCACACATATAGATCTTGCTAACCAGAACAAAACATTTCTGCCTACTGTTAGCTGACCAATCCTCCATCCAACAATAGTACATTAAATCTTCCACTGTAAGCTTTTGTTATGCACATTACCGTTATCAAATGCCTTCTGAAGAATGAAATAAATTGACTGATTTATCTTTATCTACAACATGTGATATTTCCGTTGTAGGATTTCTCTTCCCAGTAGATTACTGTTCTCAGGATTGAATGACTTTTGTTCTGACCGGCTCTTGTGGCTTGCTCTTAATCTTCCTATTGTCTTTCTCCTTCCAGGGACCACTGAAGAAGGATAGAATTATAAAGGAGGAAACTGCATAAACCGTGGGCCAATTTTGTCAATTGTAACTTTGATCCTGCTGTGATTGTATTCTTCAATAAATACTGCTTTCAAAAAGCAATTTACATCTTTAAGAATGTTTGGTCCATTTATGTTCAAAAGTTTGCTTCTGACCTGATTGTTGCCTGCTTTTCATTTCCCTTACTGTGAGTTTCCAAAGGTTCACAGTATTCCTTTTGGGATAATTACAGCTGTCCCCGTTCTTGGCTTGGCATGGTGTCATATTTTCCCCTGCTGCTCTTGCCATCTGGTTTTTCAACGTAATTGGATTTAGCCATAGGGATAACCATACCAAGCTTTGTACCATAACAGCAGTGCATTGCTTAAGCTTTGTTATGTTGGTACTGGTATACCACTGTCTTTGTTGCATTTTAGGATTAAAACTCTGAAGATTACTTTCAATTTCAACACATGGCCATCGGCCATAGTTTCAGTTCTTGTGGCAAAGCACTGCTGATGCTAGGATTCTACATTGCAAAATCATGTACAGATCGAGTGCGGCAAATCTTCATTAGCCTACAAGAGTGACCCTAGTTGACTCGTTAATTGCCCATCCCACAATCCTTGGCTCTTTACAGGACAGGATACAGGACACTGAGCGCCCGCACGACAAGACTGAAAAACAGCTTCTACCATAGAGCTGTGACACTACTAAACTCTATCCCCCTCCCACACTGATCCCCCCCCTCTCTCTCACACACCCGCCAATACTCCTGTATGTTTATGGTTATAGTTAAATTTTTTAATAGTTCTTTTTTTTAAATTGTATTTTTATACTTATATTCCTGTGCAGCTGGAGGACTGCTCCAACAAAATTTAGTTGTCTTGTACAATGACAATAAAGATTATCTATTTAGTCTCCTATATCGCACATCGCTCCAGTAATGCCCAAATATAAATTTGTACTAGCACATTTTTTGTAGACATGTTGCATCCCACAGCTTTGGGCAACCTCCCTTTACAGATGTGGCTGTAACTTTAAAACTGTTTTGCTCTTCTATCTCGAACTACTTGTTTTAAAGTAATTGTGACAACTTATCCTGTAACATTACTGTTATCCAGTCAACCCCTCTTTGTGACTTAAACATAATTTTCTCTCTCTACCACTTCTGATCTTCAAAACACAGGTCATTTGAATGAATCACGGAAATCCATGTCCACATCCCATTGCTGCTTTCCCCCTTAACCAGGGTTTCCAAATGTAAAACAAAAACTATTTTAGAATAGTACCCATTATATATCAGCCGATAACTGAGCATCCCATTGTAGGCCAAGAATGTTTTGTCATCAGTCCCAAAACTGAAAAATGAAATTGGAGGGAAGAAGCTGCTCCTGAGTGTTAAATTTTCATTCACCATTACTTCACAATGGCACTAGTAAAATGAGAGCGTGACCAGGGTGGTGTGGGTATCTGGTGCTGGCTGTCTTTATGAGGCAGCAACTCTTGTAGACTCATTTGATGGTAAGGAGGTCAGTACCTGTGATAACCACAACATATAAACATTGTCAATCTACCACCACCAATCTCTGTCCCATGAAGTCTTTGATCTGAAATTGACTCCTCATGGATGCTGTTTGAATTGCAATGTGCTTTGGGTATTCTGCTTTTACTGCTGGCTCTAATCAGGCAATGAGATGGAATGAGTGAAAACTCAAAAGTGGAAAATGTAATGGTAAAATTTATGGAATGAATTTGAGTTTGGAGCCATGATATGGAATTGTAATTAGTGGTGGAGGCAAAGGGCTGGACAAGACTGGAGAACTTGAGTGATTGAATTTTTAAGAGAAGCCCATTATCTTCTGCTGAATTAGGTCGATGTGAGTTAATGTCAGGAATGTTTTTCTGATTATCAAACTCAGATTGAACATTGAAGAAGGGTTTCGGCCCGAAACGTTGCCCATTTCCTTCGCTCCATAGATGCTGCTGCACCCGCTGAGTTTCTCCAGCATTTTTGTGTACCTTTGAACATTTGCAAGTTTGACTGGATCTCTTCATGATGTTGCATGCAAATTTGTCACTTAAAAAATCTCCATGCTTAAATATCCTGAATAAACATAATTGTCAAAATAGACATCTTGGTTAAAACATTTGGTATAATTGCCGCTATCCTTGTTTGGTGGGGGTGAGTATTAAAAATTGCAAATTATTGACACTAATATGTTTTAGTCAATTGTATAGCTGAGATAGAGGTCCTTTCAATGGTTCTTTATTGTCACGTATGCACACTGAAGTTCTTTGCACAACCCACAAATGCACAGTCGCCATATTTCGGCACCGTTTACAAAGAAAATGTTCCTACTGTGGCCTATTGGCCCACTGTGCAAACCATCATGCCAATCTACATTATTTCCATATTCTTCTACGCCTTGCTCTTTTGAGCAATTTTAGGCATTGTGAGCAATTATGGGCACCATATCTGAGGAAGGGTATGCTGGCTCTGGAGAGGGTCATGGAGGATGTTTACAAGAACGATCCCTGGAATGAGTAGGTTAACCTATGATAAATGCTTGTCGGCACTGGGCCTGTAGTCGCTGGAGTTTAGAAGAATGAGGGGGGATCTCATTGAAACATGCAGAATAGTGAAAGGTTTGGATAGAGTGGATGTGGAGAGGATGTTTCCACTAGTGGGAGAGTCTAGGTCTAGAAGTCATAGCCTGAGAATTGGGCCATTCGGCCCATCAGGTCTACTCCACCATTCGATCATGGCTGATCTATCTCCCCCTTCTTGCGTATGGCGTGCATAGCCTAAAGTTGCAGGACAACGTGTTCTATTTGATCTTATTTGATTGTGCACGCTAGGTTAATTCACGACATAGCGGCCTCTGCAGTCCGTCTGTCGTTTTTTTTTTTTTTGTCACGTTTGTATGTAGTTTTTATTTTATTTTTAAACTGGGTTGGGGTGTGGGGGGCGGGGGGTGGGGAAACGTTTTAAAATCTTTCCCCTGCACGGAGAACCCAACCTTTTCTCTGTCGGGTCTCCGTTGTCGTTGGGGCCGAGCACCGTGGAGCGGCCTCCAACCAGAACGACCTGGGGCACCAGTCGCGGAGCTGCGGACTTACCCACCATCGTGGAGCTGGCCGAGTTCAGAGCGGGAGGAGCGGTGGTGGCGCGCTGCTGCGGCCCGACTCAGGAGATTCGGGGGCTCCAGCCGGTGGACGGTGACACCGGAAACCCGCGGGTCCCTGCTGGGAGACCGCTTTTCGGGGCTTCCGCAACGGCGACTTCTCCCACCCGAATTGCGGGGTTGAGGATGACCTGGAGCGGGGCCTTACATCGCCCGGCGCGGCTTTAAATGGCCGCGGGACTCCAACACCAAGACCCGGAGCGCGGCCTTGCATCACCCAGCGCGGTTTTATAATTGCCGCGGGACTTATTTACCATCGCCTGCCGGGGGCTTTGACTCTGACATTGGGAGGAGAATGAGGAGTGCAGGGGAGAGATAAGACTTTGCCTTCCATCACAGTGAGGAGGAGATTCACTGTGATGGATGTTTGTGTAAATTGTGTTGTGTCTTGGTTCTTCTTGTTTGTGTGACTGCAGAAACCAAATTTCATTTGAACCTCTGGGTTCAAATGACAACAAATAAATTGTATTGTATTAATTGCATTCGTTGAAACAGGGCGGACCACGTGAAGGTTGCAATCTCCCACCCCTATCTCCCCCTCCAAACCCCATCCTCCTACCTTCTCCCAGTAAACCCTGACACCCTTACTAATTAAGAATCTATCTATCTCTGCCTTAATTCAATTCAATTCAATGCAATTCAATTTATTTGTCATTTGGACCCCTTGAGGTCCAAACGAAATGTCGTTTCTGCAGCCATACATTACAAAACAAAAAGACCCGAGACACAACACAGTTTACACAAACATCCATCACATCGCTGTGATGGAAGGCAAAAAAACGTATCTCTCCACTGCACTCTTCCCCCCCCCCCCCCCCCCCCCCCCGATGTCAGAGTCAAAGGGCTGGCGATGGCGATTGTCCCGCGGCCATTAAAGCCACGCCGGGTGATGCAAGGTCGCACACTGGGTCTAGGTGTTAGAGCCCCCGGCGTGCGCTCGCAAAGTCCCGCGGCCATTCCAAGGCCCCGCTCAGGTGCTTTTCAACCCCGCAACTTGGGCGGGAGAAGTCGCCGTTGCGGAAGCCCCGTAAAGCGGTCTCCCAGCAGGGACCCGCGGGCTCCCGGTGCCGCCGTCCGCCAAACCCGCAGTTGCAGCCTCCGAAACTCTGGGGGTCGGGCCGCAGCGGCGCTCCACCACAGCTCCACCCGCTCCGGACTCGGCCAGCCCCGTGACGGTGAGTAGTCGGCAGCTCTGCAGCTGGAACCCCAGGTCGTTCCTGTTGGAGGCCGCTCCACGTTGTAGCCCCAACGACAAAGGAGACCCGACAAAGAAAAGGTCGGGTCTCCCGTGCAGGGGAAAGATTTTAAAGTTACCCCCTCCCCCCCCACCCCCCACATACATACCCCAACAAAAAAACAAAACAAAAACTACATAAAAACGAGACAAAAAATAATAAAAACACAGACGGACTGCAGAGGCCGCTGCTGACGAGAGTCGCGCCGCCCACTCTGCCTTAAAAATATTCACTGACTTGGCCTCCACAGCCTTCTGTGGCAAAGAATTCCTCTGGTTCGCCCTCTGACGAAAGAAATTTCTCCTCATCTTCCCAAATTAAGAACCTTTAATTCTGAGGCTATGTCCTCCAGTCCTAGACTCTCCCACTAGTGGAAACATTTGTAGGTATCAGGATAAGGAAGGTGGAAATCTGTACTTTAAAAGAAAACTAGGCACAAGGCAAAATAATTTGCAGGTTTACTGCAAATATTTGGGAATGGGACTGACAGGCTTATTGAAGAGAGTAGCCAAGCTCGCCCATGCTGACCAAGTCTGCACTGGTCGCACCTGCCCATATCCTACAAAACTTTTCCTATCCATGTACCTGTCCAAATGCCTTTCAAATCTTCTACAAATTTCTCGCAGATTCCTATTGAATTTTTCCCTTCACACCTTAAACCTAATCCTCTGGTTCTGGATTTCCTACTTTGGGTGCATCTACCCTATCTATTTCCCTTGTGATCTTATACAATAAAGTTGAGTCATTGGTTGATCATAGGCTTCCGAGTTTACAGCACATGGTCATGGCATAAAAAAAGAAAACTTAAATGTTTAGTTATTTTGGTACAAGAACTGTTCCAGAGCCGCTGTCTGAAAAAAGCTCAGAGAATTGATAAGGCCAAACTGCACCCCCTCCACATACACCTGGATCTCCTGCCATCAGGCAAGAGATATCGCAGCATCAAAGCCCGGACTACAGGGCAGCTAAACAGCTTCCTGCCACAGGCTGTGAGGCTGCTAAACAGTCACTCTGTACTCAGTCACCTGATCTGCGGCTTGGCACGGACACTTTAATAACTGGCACTGGCCACTTTAATAACTGGTACTGGCCACTCAAATCAGCTGCCCCGGACATTTTTATGATTGGTTTTACTATTTTAACGTTGTTGTTTTACCTGCTTTTAACTATTTATACTGTTCCATCAGGGACTGGATTGTTTTTTGTGTTATTATGTGTGAAATGTTTTAAATTTCATGTGCGATGCTCCGGTATTTCATGTGCGATGCTCCGGTATTCCCTGGGAAACGTCTTTTCATTTTGCACTGTACAACTGTTGTTTGCAAGATGACAATAAAGGTTGATTGATTGATTATTTTGTCACATGTTTAGTTTATTGTCACATGTACACACGAAAAGCTTGTGTTGCATGCTAACTAGTCAGTGGAATGACTGCATGATTACAATTGAGCCACCAGTGTACAGATACATGAAAAAGGGAATGATGTTTACTGTCCCTGAATCTGGAAGTATGTTTTCACACTTCTGTACCTCTTGCCTGATAAGAGAGGGGAGAAGAGTGAGTGACCGGGGTGAGTCTCGTCCTTGATTATTCTGCTGGCCTTGCTGGGACAGCGTGAAGCTTAGATAGAGTTTAGGGAGGTTGTTTTGTGTGAAGGTTTGGGGCGGTAACAGCTGACTATGAAGAAACAGAATGCAAGAAAACTGGACGAGGGATTAGTTGGGGACGTCTCCAAATGGACATAAAATGCTGGAGTAACTCAGCAGGACAGGCAGCATCTCTGGATGAAAGGAATGGGTGTCTGAAGAAGGGTCTCGACAAGGAACGTCACCCACTCTTTCTATCCAGATATGCTGCCTGTCCCATATAACCATATAACAATTACAGCACGGAAACAGGCCATCTCGACCCTTCTAGTCCGTGCCGAACACGTATTCTCCCCTAGTCCCATATACCTGCGCTCAGACCATAACCCTCCATTCCTTTCCCGTCCATATAACTATCCAATTTATTTTTAAATGATAAAAACGAACCTTCCTCCACCACCTTCCCTGGAAGCTCAATTCCACACAGCCACTACTCTCTGAGTAAAGAAGTTCCCCCTCATGTTACCCCTAAACTTCTGTCCCTTAATTCTTAAGTCATGTCCCCTTGTTTGAATCTTCCCTACTCTCAGTGGGAAAAGCTTATCCACGTCAACTCTGTCTATCCCTCTCATCATTTTAAAGACCTCTATCAAGTCCCCCCTTAACCTTCTGCGCTCCAAAGAATAAAGCCCTAACTTGTTCAACCTTTCTCTGTAACTTAGTTGCTGAAACCCAGGCAACATTCTAGCATGTTGTGTCTATCTTCGGTGTAAACCAGCATCTGCAGTTCCTTCCTACCAAAGATACTAGAGGAGCCTCTAGCATCTTTGCTTCCTACACTGAAGATCAAGCCAAGTTAAGGTGTGGATACAAGGAACTGCAGATAAGGTGTTAACATGTGCCTGTGTTGTTTCCCTGACCCAAGAGGTGGATTGCTAAATAATAAACCTATCTTGAATGTAAAATGGAAGTTCACAAGCATTAATAGTTCTTTGTAAAATGTAAATATTGCCACCACAGGCATTTGCAGGGTTCTTCTCCAGGACCAGAGGAAGCAGGGGCGGTGCGAATGACAGGGAATAAGCCAATTAAATGGCGGGGAATTTGAGCGACACGGGTGCTGACCAATGAGAAGGAGGATTGTGGGCGGGATGCCTGGAGAAGGGGCGGGCTCGGCGGTTGCCGGGGGAGCGGTAACCAAGGCCGCAGTGGAAGCCTGAAGCGGAGCTGGGGACGTTTGGAAGAGCCGTTTATTGCTAAATTGCGATCACAATTTTTCAATGTCGGGTTTGCATTGATCAAGTTAAGCGTATAGCGAGCCGGGAATCTGCTACCAGTGGCAGGCATGGTGAAACTGCGGGCCAAATGCCTCCTGGCCGGTAAGTTGAGTGAACGGAATGTGCAGGAAGGAACTGCAGATGCTGGTTTCAACCGAAGATAGACACAAAATGCTGGAGTAACTCAGCGGGACAGGCGGCATCTCTGGAGAGAAGGAATGGGTCGAGAGTCAGAGTGGGGGTGGGGAGGGAGGTATTAAAAGGTTCAGAACAAATCAGAGCTGGCACCGTCAAGGAAAAGTGGTCCATTGATGATGAAGATAAGACACACAAACCTGGAGTAACCCAGTGGGACAGGCAGCATCTCTTCTTCTTCTTCTTGCATGTGGCGTGCACAACCTAGGACAACTTGTTCTATTTGATCTTACTTGATCGTGCACGCCGGGTTGATTGCATTCGTCGAAACAGGGCGGACCATGTGAAGGTTGCAATCTTCCACCCCACAGCATCTCTGGAGAGAAGGAATGGGGGACATTTCGGGTCGAGACCCTTCTTCAGACTGAGTGAAGCTGCGTTTGTGTCGCGCCTGCTGCCTCGCCAAGACATGTCCAAGCCTCTCACTGCTGACCGGGAGCTCCTGAAATCATAATTCATAAATCAACAAAATGTTGGAATAACTCAGCGGGCCACTAGAGGGTATAGTTATAATGTGACAGGGGGACAAAGTTTAATGACGTTTTGGGTCGGAACCCTTCTTTCCTTCCCCCTCACCTGTATCAACCGAATACCATCTAGGTATTCCCCTAGGTACCCCCACCCTATATCAGTCTGAAGAAGGGTTTCGGCCCGAAATGTTACCTATTTCCGCTCCATAGATGCTGCCGCACCCACTGAGTTTCTCCAGCACTTTTGTCTACCATCTAGGTTTTGTTTTCTTCCACCTCTCATCCAGCTTTCTTCCTCCCTTCATCAGTCAGGTCCTGGTCTCCAGAGTTGCTGCCTGAACCACTGAGTTACTTCATCACTTTGTGTATTTTATTTTTCCTTTAATGATGATTGCAGAGAGGACCTGTTGACCTCAGTACACTAGGACCTCCGAAGAAACAGAGTTGTATTTAAATAGGTATGGGCAGCACAGTTGCACATTTAGTAGAGGCTCTGCCTCACAGCATCAGAAACCTGACATGGGGAGATGTCTGTGTGGAGTTTGCACGTTCTTCCTGTGACTTTCCACTGGATGCTCCAATTTTCTCCCACGTCCAAAAGGCGTGCCGGTTTGTAGGTGAGTTGGCTTCTGTAAATTGGTCATTGTGTGTAAGAAATGGAGTGAAAGTAAGAAAACGTAGAACTAGTGAACAGGTAGACACAAAGTGCTGGAGCAACTCAGGGGGTCAGGCAGCATCTCTGGTGAAAAAGGATGGGTGATGTTTCGGGCCGAGACTGAAGAAGGATCCCAACCCGAAACGTCACTCATCCTTTTTCTCTAGAGATGCTGCCTGACCCGTTGAGTTATTCCAGCATCTTGTGTCTCTCTTTGGCATAAATCGGCACCTGCAGTTCTTTGTTTCTATATTTAGTCTGAACGGGTGATTGATAGTGTGTGTGCACTCAGTGGACCGAAAGGCCTGTTTCCATGTTGTATCTTTCAATCAATCAAACTGTCAATGTTAGGACAAGGGGGACAAAGGTCTACAAAAATTAAGTTCGCCATGAAGTGTGCAGACGAATCAAGTGGTGAACTGCTGAGAGGAAAGTCTAGTTTACTGAGATTTAAATTGGATTATTAATAGCAACTTCTGGATTACTGGTACAGTCATATTCTACCATATTTCAGTATACAGAAAAATATACACATGCTGGAAATCCGAAACATAAATCAAGAATGTTGGAAACATTACGTCCGGCAGCATCTGTGGAAAGATCAATAATTTTTCAGATCTAGAATCCTTTGTCAAAGTTTCTGATTTTTAGTTTAGTTTAGAGATACAGCGTGGAAACAGGCCCTTTGGCCCACCGGGTCTGCGCCGACCAGCCATCTCCACATATTAACACTATCCTACATATACTAAGAACAATTATACCAATTAACCTACAAACTACCTCTTTGGTGTGTGGGAGGAAACCGAAGATCTCGGAGAAAACCCATGAAGGTCACGGGGAGAACGTACAAACTCCGTATAGGCAAGCACCCGCAGTCAGGAACAACCCCGGGTCCCTGGCAGCAACTGTGATGAAGAATTCTGCACCGTTAACATAAGGTTTTTCTTTCCACTGATGCTGCCTATCCTGCTGTGTTTCCCCCAGTATTTTTAATTTAAACATATTCTACTAAATTGTGTGTATTACTTGTATTTTTAACATCATTGTTCAACTCTCTTCTTTAGGTGACTCCACTGTTGGGAAAAGTGCTTTGGTGCAAGTATTCCGTAGTGAAAGTGCTCATTTTCTGAAAAATTATACCTTGGTAGGTCTATTAATCTGTTTTTTTAGCATTGGAAAAAACCCCAGAAGTGATGTTTATTTGAAGGGCCATTCAGCTTCAAGCTTGCTTTACCATTTAATTCCATCCAGACTGACGTTTAGACTTTAGAGATACAGCGCAGAAACATGTCCATTGGCCCACCGAGTCTGCGCCGACCAGCCATCCTCGTACACTAGCACTATCTACACATTAGGGACAATTTACAATTTTACCGAAGCCAATTAACCTACAAACCTGTATGTCTTTTTAGTCTTCTTCGATTTTCCAGCATCTGCAGTTCCTTCTTAAACATCTACCTGCCTAAATGCTTCTTTAAAGTTGTGATAGTACCTGCAGTCAGGAAGGAGGTTTCAAGGTGAAAGCAGATAAAGATTAAAAATGAAAAACAGAAAATATTGAAAACACTCAGCAGATCAGACAGCATCTGTGAAACGTTCCCTTCACAGAAGCTGCCTGACCAGCCGAGTACAACGTTTTCTATTTTTATTTCATATTTCCAAGATTTGCAGTTTTTGCTTTTGGAGGGAGGGACTCAAGCGTTCCGGACCTGTCACTTGTTGAATTGAGAAATTGCATGAATTTGATAACTTGGACGATGAAGATGTTTGGGAGGTAGCCTGATTGCTCCCCCTGTGCTGAAGATGCATGCAGTTAGTTGTCTCAAAAAAGATGCTGAGTGGAGGGTGGCAACCTGCTTGGAGCAGCTGTTGTCCTCCCCTGTTTGCTGAGAAAAGCTTGAAAGCAAAGCACGAACATGGTGCAATCACAAGGAGGCTGATTTTGTGTTCAGTCAAAAAGCAAAGTGCATCTGTCATAAACAAGGCTGAGTCAGGCAAGAGACAAACTGGCTGAAGGCAAATTGATGCTGAAAAGAGTGCGGGGAAGGTTTACGAGGATGTTGCCAGAACTTATAGACTTTAGAGATACAGTGTGGAAACAGGCTCTTCGGCCCATCGAGTCTGCACCGACCAGCGATCACCCCGTAGACCAACTAACTTGCACGCACTAAGGACAATTATGTAACTTAACACAGCAAATTAACCTACAAAGCTGTGTCGGAAAGAACTGCAGATGCTGGTTTAAATCGAAGATAGGCACAAAATACGGGAGTAACTCAGCGGGACAGACAGCATCTCTCAGACTGAAGAAGGGTCTCGACCCGAAACTTCTCCCATTCCTTCTCTCCAGAGATGCTGCCTGACCCGCTGAGTTACTCCAGCATTCTGTGTCAACCTACAAACCTGTTCGTCTTTGGAGTGTGGGAGGAAACCGGAACACCTGGAGATTAGGGCTGCATATTGGCGCAGCAGTTGAGCTGATGCCTCACAGTGCCAGGGACCCGGGTTCTCAGGAGATCTTGACCTTGGGGGCTGTCTCTGTGGAGTTTGCACGTTCTCCCTGTGACCGAATGGGTTTTTTCCGGGTGAATCCGGTTTCCTCCCACACCCCAAGGACGTGCAGGTTTATAGGTTAATCAGCCTCTGTAAATTGCCCTAGTGTGTAGGGAGTGGATGAGAAAGAGGGATAACATAGAACTAGTGTGAATGGGTGATCGATGGCCGGCGTGGACCTGGTGAGCCGAAGGGTCTATTTCTGTGCTGCATCTCTAAACTAACGTCTGATCTTTGGATTGTTTGTACAGACTTCTAGATTACTTGTAACTTGATCACAAAGACGCTGTAATCCTCATCATGAATGCAACTTTCGGCGATTTATTTGGATATGAATTTTGTAAACATTGATTGATTTATTGAAGGTCTAGTTCGTGAGGTTACAGATTGGTATGGAAATTGAACCTACTAACACTCTTTTCCCTGTTTAGACAACTGGAGTGGATATCTTTGTAAATCCAGTCCTCATACCAGACACATCGGACAGTGTGGTGAGTAATTAAGAAACATTTGATTGTTCTCCCTGAAATGTTCTGTTCGGTACCAAAAACAGAAAATGCTGGCAAAACTCTGCAAGTCAGGCAGTATCAGCGAAAAGAGAAACTTTTCGGGTTGGCAACCCTTCTGAAACTCTGGCAGTTTCTCTTCACACAGATGCTACCTGATATGCTGAGTTTTAGTTTAGTTTCATTTAGTTTAGAGGCATAGTGCAAAAACAGGCCCTTTGCCCGATCGAGTCCGCACCGACTGGCGATCCCCGCACATCTAACACGATCTCACGCACGCCAGGGACAATTTTACATTTATACCAAGCCAATTAACCCACAAACCTGGAGAAAACCCACGCAGGTCACGGGGCGAACGTACAAACTCCTTTCAGACAAACACCCGTAGACAGGATCGAACTCGGGTCTCTGGTGCTGTAAGGCTCTACAGCTTAGCCACCATGCCGCCATTTTTACCAGCATTACATTTTTGTGTTTTTGACTTCCAGCATATGCAGTGTTTTTAAAATGTCCCAACTGCTTCTGTTTAGTATGACTTTTAGCAATTTGGACATTGATTTGTTATATTCTCTCTCTTTTCTGTGCCCAGGAGCTTTTCCTATTTGATTCTTCGGGAAAAGAAATCTTCTATGACACGGTGGAAAGTCAAGTACGGTGATCGCTTAATGATTTAACTCTCGATGGAACACCCTTGCTAATTGTGTGCCGCATAGGGCAGGCAGGATCATTTAATATTAGGCCTCTTCCATCAGCGCTGTGAAGCAATATAAGGGCTACAGTGCAAAAGCATTCTTAAAAAAGACTCGGATAAAAACTGAAGATGCTAGAAACACTCAGTAACTCAGTAGGTCAGGCAGCATCTGTGGGAAAAGAAAAGGAGTTACCATTGGAAATGTGTTATCTCTGTTTCACTTTCCGTAGATGCTGCCAGGCCTGCTGAGTATTTTCAGCATTCTCTGTTTTTAAGTATGTAGAAACAAAGAACTACAGATGCCGGTTATGACACAAAAGGACACAAAGTGCTGGAGTAACCCAGCGGGCCAGCAGCATCCTTGGAAAAACATGAATAGGCAACGTTTCGGGTCGACACCCTTCTACAACCTGAAGATGGGTTCCGACCGAAAACGTCACCTATTCATGTTCTACAGAGATGCTGCCTGGCCCGCTGAGACACTCCCGCACTTTGTGGCCTTCTCGGTTTTTAAGTCGGATTTCCAGCATTTGTGGATTTGATTCCCAGGGATGAACCTCCCTATTGCACGCTACTGCGGCTACACTGGATCATTCAATTAAATGAACGCGGGCACTAAACCTTTCCTGGGCTGGCACGTGTTTGAATGCAGTCTCGTGTAAATGGGTTAATGCTTAACTGCTCTTTGTTTTGTTAATTTTTCTTAACTGCAATTGGGTTCAAAATTATTTCCTGATTTGATAGTAAGTAAGAACTGCAGATGCTGGTAAAATCAAAGTTAGAGCCAAAATGCTGGAGTAACTCAGCGGGTCAGGCAGCATCTCTGGAGAGAAGGAATGGGTGACGTTTCGAGTCGAGACCCTTCTTCAGATAATTTATGAGATAATTTATTTTATTTTCAGTTTTTTTAAAAACGATACAATGTGGAAATAGGTCCTTCAACCTACCAAGTCCATGCTGACGAGCGATCACCCCTGCACTAGTTCTATCCTACACACTAGGGACAATTTACAGAAGCCCAATTAATCCACGTCTTTGGAATGTGGGAGGAAACTGGAGCAGCTGGAGAAAACCCATGCGGTCACAGGGAGAACGTGCAAACTCCGCACAGACAGCAGCCATAGCCAGGATCGAACCCGGGTCTCTGGCCCTGTAAGGCAGCGACTCTACCGTTGCGTTCACTGCGCCTTATTCACGGGTTGTGGGCATTGCTGGCTCGGCCAGCATTTATGGAGCATCTCTAATTGCTCTTGAGAAGGCACTGGAGATCTGGCTTCTTAAATTGCTGCAGTCAATTTTTATTTTGGCAGTTCCCGAGCGCCAGAGCCATGGTCAGAATGAAGTGCAGCATGGAAACAGGCCCCTCAGCTCACCGAGTTTGCATCAACATCCATACCCCTTCATCCTATTTAGTATTCTCCCTAGCATTGCCATCAACATGGCCCCCCAGTTTCTACCACTCACCTGCACATTTAAATGTATGCAGGGACAATTTACAATGACTAGTTAAACCATCAACTAGCATAGGGACATAGGAAGAAATCGCAGGACCTAGAGGAAACCCACATGGTCGCAGTGTTTAAGAAAGAACTGCAAATGCTGGAAAAATCGAAGGTAGACAAAAATGCTGGAGAAACTCAGCGGGTGAGGCAGCATCTATGGAGCGAAGGAATAGGTGACGTTTTGGGTCGAGACCCTTCTTCAGATTGAAACGTGCAAACTCCATACATGTAGAAGCAAGCTGGTTTGCCAAGGAAAGATACAAAATGCTGGAGTAACTCAGTGGGTCAGGCAGCATCTCTGGAGAATATGAATAGGCAATGTTTTGGGTTAGGACCCTTCTTCAGACTGATTATAGTACGGGGGGGGAGAAGGCTGGAAGAGGTGGTGGATTGAACCTAGGTCGCTGGTGTTGTGAGGCTGTGGGTTGATAGACACCTCCCAGGTTAGGACAAGGTTCTGCTGCTGACGACTGTTTGCAACCCAGATAGTTTGCAAGTCCTAAATGCAGCCACTGACAATGTATTTAAATAAAACATAGGTCAACCAAGGGCAACATGTAGTTAAACCAGAGCGGGTTTAGTGTGGTGTCGAGGGTTTCGACGTGGTTCAGAGCGGGTCAGAGGGGTTTAGATGGGGTTTAGAGGATGTTACAGGTGTTTGGAGGGGTTTCGAAGGGTTTAGAGGGGTTTAGAGCAGTTTTCTAGGAGTGTAGAGGACTTTACATGGGTTTCATAGAAACATAGAAAATAGGTGCAGGAGTAGGCCATTCGGCCCTTCGAGCCTGCACCGCCATTCAATATGATCATGGCTGATCATCCAACTCAGTATCCTGTACCTGCCTTCTCTCCATACCCCCTGATCCCTTTAGCCACAAGGGCCACATCTAACTCCCTCTTAAATATAGCCAATGAAGTCCCGATGTTGTGGGAGTTGTGAATCTGTGGAATTCTTTGTCACAGAAGGTAGTGGAGGCCAATTCACTGGCTGTTTTCAAGAAAGAGTGAGATATAGCTCTTAGGGCTAATGGAATCAAGGGATTTGGGGAGAAAGCAGGAGCGGGGTACTGATTTTGGATGATCAGCCATTGAATGGCGCTGCTGTCTCGAAGGGCCGAATGGCCTACTCCTGCACTCCTTTCTACGTTTCATGTTTAACTCATGTTGCTGCAAACTAAATTCCCTCATGGCAGAAGATGCCTGCAGCAGCCAGGAAGTCCATCCCACCGGTCTCCCAATGCTCAGTCGTATGTACGAGCTGTACATAAGTCTGGTGTTCGTAACCGGGAGAGGACCTGTATTAGCCGCGCCACTTAAATGATAGGGAGATGCAATGTTTGAATCCACTGACAATGGAGCAACGGAAATTTTAAATCGCTGTGTGTTTGCTTTATTTAATCAGTGGGAGCTCGCCGGCGCTATCTGCCTTGTGTACGACATCACCAACGCCACATCCTTCAGCAGCTGCACAAAGTGGCTGGAAAGAGCCCAGGCTCAGGCTCCCAACGGCCAGTTGCCAGGTCAGTGGTCCTGTCACCCTGGGGATGTGCTTGCAGATTGCCGCTGTCTCGGCAAGGCCACCAGCATGATCGATGACGAGTCGCACCCCGGCCATTCCCTCTTCCCCCATCAGGCAAAGGTGTATAGACAATAGACAATAGGTGCATTCGGCCCTTCGAGCCAGCACCGCCATTCAATGTGATCATGGCTGATCATCCCCAATCAGTATCCCGCTCCTGCCTTCTCCCCATATCCCCTGACTCCGCTATTTTTAAGAGCCCTATCTAGCTCTCTCTTGAAAGTATCCAGAGAACCGGCCTCCACTGCCCTCTGAGGCGGAGAATTCCACACTCGCCACTCTCTGAGAAAAAGTGTTTCCTCGTCTCCTTTCTAAATGGCCTACCCCTTATTCTTAAACTGTGGCCCCTGGTGTAGATGTGTGAGAATGCACTCCTCCGGATTCAGGGACAGTTTCTTCCCAGCTGTTACCAGGCATCTATCGACAATTGCATTAGTATGGGTGTCAGAGGTTATGGGGAGAAGGCAGGAGAATGAGGTTAGGAGGGAGAGATAGATCAGCCATGATTGAATGGTGGAATAGACATGATGGGCCGAATGGCCTAATTCTACTTCTATCATTTATAATCTTAAGAAAAAACTAGAGAGCAGTCCTGAGCTACTATCTATTTCATTGGAGACCCACGGACTATCTTTACTGGACTTTATGTTGCACTAAACGCTATTCCCTTTATCCTGTATCTGTACACCTTGGACGGCTCGATTGTAATCATGTATTGTCTTCCCGCTGACTGGTTAGCACCCAACAAAAGCCTTTCACTGTGCCTCAGTGCACATGACAATAAGCTAAACCAAATGACTAAATGAATGTCGGAAACGGTGCATGATCAACGGGAAGAGTTCAACTGTAAACCTGGCATCTCGGTGAGATTGTTTTTTTTTATTGGTTTGCAGGAGTTCTTGTTGGCAACAAAATGGATCTAGCAAGCAGGCGCATTGTGGAGTACAAACAGGCAGAGGACTGGGCAGCCAGCCAGGGCATGGAATACTTTGAAACCTCAGCTGTAAGTACAGGGAATCATATCGCCCCTCTAACTAGAGAGCAGTCCTGAGCTTTGATCTACCTCATTGAAAACCCTGGGGCGATCTTTAATCAGACTTTACTGGAATTTTATTTTGCCAATCAGTCTGGCTGACTGGAATAAACATTATTCCCTTTATTATGTATCTGTACACTGTGGATGGATCGATTGTATTTAATTATGTATAAAATTTCCGCTGACTGATTAGCATACAACAAAAAGCTTTTCACTGTACCTCGGTACATGTGATAATAAGCTAAAGTAAACAAAAAATATTACAGCAGGATCTTGATCAGCTGGACAAGTGAGCAGAGGAATGGTTAAATGGAGTTTAATGCAGATAAATGCAAGGTGTTGCATTTTAGAAAGTCAAACCAGGACAGCACCTTCACAGTGAATGGCAGTGTTGGGGAGTGTTGCACAGCAGAGGGGATCTCAGAGTAAGAGGACAAAGAGGTGGAGGTGAAAATGTGTAATTATGTTGAAGAACCCACAAAGTGAAGCTGAGATTTACGGAGGTGAGAAAGGCGAGTGACAGCAAGCACCCCAAAGGTCGCTGCCGAGATTATCTGGGAATGGTGCACCACCCTACATGGACCTCAGGGCCGGGGATGGTTGTGCAAGTGATTGGGCTTCTCCTGCATTCTCGAACATCTTTCACTCTCTGTTTTTTATTCCAGAAAGAGATGGAGAATTGCGACAGTCCGTTCCTGAGCCTGGCCAAAGCATTTCACCGTATGTACGAGGAGAAGCTGGAACACATCCAGTGCGTTGTGTGAGACCAGCCCCTTGCGGACGTTTGACCGTCATTTCCTCTTCCTGCCCAGTGGAGTGACTACATTGTAATCAGACGCCTCTTCAAGAACTCGCCCTATCTGGCATACCAGATCCACCAGAGCCTAGAGCAGTAAATCCTCGTTGTAACAGACCCCTTTATAACGGATGTTGGATATAGCGGACATACCTGCTGATGCCAGACCCAGTATTAACCATCATCTACAGTTCTTTATTTCAACTACATACAATGATAACTTTGAAGAAGGGTCTCGACCCAAAATGTCACCCATTTATTCTATCCAGAGGTGATGCCAGTCCCGCTGAGTTCCTTCAGATTTTTGTGTCTATCTTTTGTTTTAACCAGCATCTGCAGTTCCTTCCTACACATGATCAGTGGCGGACTGGCCAGGGTGTCAGCTTGCCCGATGGCAAGTGGGCCCCCTATATCAAGTGGGCCCCTGATGAAGTGGGCCCCCTTTGTCTCCTGGCAACCAATATTTTTAGACCCAGTCCGCCACTGCACATGATAATACCTCAGTTATAACAGACAATCAGCAATAACGTACTCCTTCCCTCCCCTCCTATGGTCTGTTATAACGGTGGTTTACTGGACTCTGCTTTGACCCTCGCTCACCTATTTTATTGCTTTGTACCCTCGTATCAATGTAAACTCCATTTCTCTGTATTTATCTTTCCCTTTCTACTCACATCTCTCTCTCTCGCAAATACCTGCATGCTATAAATCAACCAGGTGATGTCTGAAAGTGCCACTGTGACAGGACCAGTTGCAAGCTCCTGTGTTAAAAGCGTCAGGGAGAGACCACTGAAAACTGCTTCAGTTCAAACGGTGAAGGGGAGATTGGGAATTTCTGTAACGCAGTTCGATTTAAGCGCCCATTTGTTCTCCCTGCATTCCATGGCTAATGCAGACAGGCTGGTTAGCAGACAGTGAAGTCTGTTTTCCATTACTTTGAGGTTTGAGTGGAAGTATTTTATTATGTGAACCCATGTTACTGGTTTAAACCCCGTGGTCCAGTTTTGTGCAGAAATGTAAAGGGCTTGTAATAATAATAATAATAATAAATTTTATTTATGGGCGCCTTTCAAGAGTCTCAAGGACACCGTACAAAAATTTAGCAAGTAGAGGAAAAACATGTAAGCGGAATGAAATAAATAGTAGAGACATGACTAGTACACAAATTAAAGACAGAATTCAATTCAAAACACAATATGAGGCAATTCAAGCACAGATGAAAAGGGAAGGGGGACGTGGGGCTAAGGATAGGCAGAGGTGAAGAGATGGGTCTTGAGGCGGGACTGGAAGATGGTGAGGGACACGGAATTGCGGATCAGTTGGGGGAGGGAGTTCCAGAGCCTGGGAGCTGCCCTGGAGAAGGCTCTGTCCCCAAAACTGCGGAGGTTGGATTTGTACCACTTTCACAACCTAATTCACAACCTTTATTACTCGTGGACATTTTTCATCATGTTGAAAAAACGCCCCGACCTACATGATGCCAGGAGTACCTCCGACTAGCATCACGAACTACCTAGGACCTCCTACGACCTTGTGACGACCATGCTGCGAGTATGAGTCAAGGGCAAACTCAGCAGGCGTCGTGAATTAGGTCGTGAAAGTGGAACAGGCCCTTTACTTTAGTAAGGCATTTTATTAAACAAAATATTGGCATTGTAACATTTAACGGGCTGCGATTCTTTTTACTTTAGTCTTGAAATTATTTCCTCTTTGGGACAAGAGTGAGCTTGCATTTAATCAGCACCTTTTCCAATCGGAGGACATCCTGATCTGCAGCCTGTGAAGGCTACACATTTGTCTCGACAATTCTCCACATTTACAGCCTGTTTAGTGTAGGTTGTGGGATATATCTTGATCAGGACCTAGGGGAAAATTTATCAGCCTTTCTTCAGAATAGTGTGTTAGAGTCATATAGTGATACAGTGTGGAAACAGGCCCTTCGGCCCAACTTGCCCACACCGGCCAACATGTCCCAGCTACACTAGTCCCAGCTACCCGCATTTGGTGCAAAACCCTCCAAACCTGTCTTATCCATGTACCTGTCTAACTTAAATGTTGGGATAGTCCCTGCCTCAACTACCTCCTCTGGCAGCTTGCTCCATACATCCACCACCTTTTGTGTGAAAAAGTTACCCTTCAGATTCCTATTCAATCTTTTCCCCTTCACCTTAAACCTATGTCCTCTGGTCCTAGATTCACCTACTCTGGGCAAGAGACTCTGTGTATCTGTGGAATTCATTGTTGTGGAATGTTTTACTACTGCAGTATTTTGTTATCAGATTTTTCATATTCTCAGGTCTGGAACATAAGATATTAGAGATATCTAATATTTCTCTTTCCACCGATGCAGCCTGATCTGCTGGGTGTTTCCAGCAGTTTTTATTTTTATTTTTTATTTCCTTACAACATAAAAGTTGGCCTCAGGGGCCATTAAATCTATGCTGAAGTCTGTGATTCCTTCCGGTGTCCAGAGATTAGACCGGGAATGTTGGACCTGGAATATTCTGCTCCTGGGAGAGCCTTGGGCCAGAGGGCATAGTGTCAGAATATAAGGATGTACCTTATGGAATGGAGATAAGGAGGGATTTCTTTAGCCAGAGGGTGGTGTCTGTGGAATTCATTACCACTGATGGCTGTGGTGGCCATCATTGGGTATTTTTAAATCAAACATTGATAGGTTCTTGATTAGTAAGGGCTCCAGAGAGAAGGCAGGAGAATGGGTTTTTTTCTGGTGTTCTGGTATCCTCCCACAGGTTTGTAGGTTAATTGGCCGGTAAAATTGTAAATTGTCCCTAGTGTGTAGGATAGTGTTAGTGTATCACTGGTTGGCGCTAGCCTCAATGGGCCGAAGGGCTAGTTTCTGAGCTGTATCTCTAAACATTAGTCAGTCTCTATGGAGCGAAGGAAATAGGCAACGTTGCTCCATAGATGCAGCCGCACCCGCTGAAATTCTCCAGCAATTTTGTCTACCTTCGATTCTCCAGCATCTGCAGTTCCTTCTTGAACAGTCAGTCACCTGTATCTTTACTTCATCATTCCCCTTCCCCATCTGACCTTTTTGTCCTCCTCTGCCAATGTTGCTCTAATGATACCCAACGTAAGCTCAGGGAACAGCACCTCATCTCCCAAGTAGGCACATTACAGCTCTGGACCTCTAGTAACATCTTCGGATAAACCTCACTTATTCCACAGATGTGGCAGTGACTTTGATTCAGTTTGTTATGTTTTATATCATTTTATTCAAGCAGCCAATATTTATTCAATAGGTTTTCAACTATTGGTTTCCTTGATAATAAAAAGACAAAGTGCTGGAGTAACTCTGCAGGTCAGGCAGCATATCTGGAGAACATGGATAGGCGACGTTTTGGGTCGGGACTGTTTTGTGTCTAAACCAAGCTAAAAGACATGGGAGATATCTGATCTTTAAAACAATTATTTGTCGGAAACTTTTCAGGCTCTAAATTAGTAGGATTGGTTAATTATTCAAGATTCAAGATTCAAGAGAGTTTATTGTCATGTGTCCCAGATAGGGCAATGAAATTCTTGCTTTGCTTCAGCACAACAGAATATAGTAGGCATGAAAACAGAACAGATCAGTGTGTCCATATACCATTATATAAATATATACACACATGAATAAATAAACTGATAAAGTGCAAATAAACAGATAATGGTCTATTAATGTTCAGAGTTTTGTTTGAGTGGAGTTTAATAGCCTGATGGCTGTGGGGAAGCGGCTATTTCTGAACCTGGACATTGCAGTTTTCAGGCTCCTGTACCTTCTACCTGAAGGTAGCGAGGAGATGAGTGTGTGGCCAGGATGGTGTGGGTCCCTGATGATGCTGCCAGCCTTTTTGGCATGTGTACTGGGATACAGTGAAAAACTTTGTTTTGTGTACTATCCGGGCAAATCATTTCACCTCACAAGTACAACAGCAAGTGCTAAAAGAGAGGAAATGGGGTGCAGAATATCGTCATGTGATAGGAGTAGAATTAAGCCATTCGGCCCATCGAGTCTACTCCGCCATTCAATCATGGCTGGTCTATCTCTCCCTCCTAACCCCATTCTCCTGCCTTCTCCCCATAACCTCTGACACCTGTGTTACAACTACAGACAAAGTGATTATTAAGGTAGATTATTACTAAATAAATACCATTAATAAAGTCTGTAGACTTTAGTGATATATAGTGTGGGCCCTGTTATCTCCAGACTCATGATTAAACATCTGACCTAAGTCACAATGAGCTTAGACTTTACACTTTACTACAGAGATACAGCACAGAAGCAGGTCCTTTGGCTCACCGAGTACACACCGACCAGCGATCACCCCGTACACTAGCACTATCCTGCACACTAGGGACAATTCACAGAAGCCTGTTCACCTACAAACCTGCACGTCGTTGGAGTGTGGGAGGTAACCGGAGCACCCGGAGAAAACCCACGCGGTCACAGGGTGAAAGTACAAACTCCGTACAGACAGCACCCGTGGTCAGATTCAAACCCGGGCAATGGGCGGTCTTGCCTCATTTCAGGGTTGCCAGGCATAGCATCAACACACATTCTAATTGTGAGCAAAAAATGACTGCCAGAGAAACTCAACAGGCCAGGCAGCATCTGTGGAAGGGTGGTGCAGTGGTAGAGTTGCTGCCTTGCGTCTCCTATCTAATTGTGAATTGCTTTTAAACATGGAGACTTTAGATGGCAGCAAAGAGTGGCTTTAAGTTGTGGGCGACCATGTTTCAATCAACGCACACGCACCCACATGAGCTGTGAAAAAAAACCACAGGCTTTAAAATGATTCTTTGCAGACAGCAGGAATATATTTGGCATGTTTGAACATGATTTAATTTCCCTTTATTTGAAATGCTTGAGCTAATCCATGAAACATTCACAGGGTGAGTACAGCACTGGTTGGGAATATAAGTCTTGTTATCCTTTCTCATTAAAACAATCGCACATCAGATACATCACAGGTAAGAAACAGAGTCAAATCCGCTCGCTATGTCATCCCATCAAACACTTCCACGTCAGTTACAGCATAGGCTAGTTAAAGGAAGACTCCCTCTAGATTGTCACATCTAAATGGTGGCGCAGCTGTAGAGTTGCTGCCTTACCAAAGATCATAGCTCTGCTCTATGATCTTTGGGGTTTCTCCAGGTGGTCTGGTTTCCTCCCACGCTCCAAAGATGTACAGATTTGTAGGTTAATTGGACTTTGGTAAAATTGTAAGATTGTCCCTAGTGTGTAGGGATAGTGTTAGTGTACGGGGATCGATGGTCGGTGCAGACTCGGTGGACCAAAGGGTTTTTGAGCTGTATTTCTTTTTTTTTCTTCTTTTTTTTAAATTAGTAGACATATTATAAAATATAGTTACATATTATAGTAAAAAGACCTCATATACATCAGTCATACATTATTAAAATTTTCAATTATCAATTACCTCTGCTTCTAGTGTTTTTATTTTTTATAGAAAGAGAGAGAAAGACAGGGTAGAAAGTTACAAATTAAAAAAAACAGAAAAACAGAGGAGGTGGAATGGGTTACCTGTAATACGTCAATGGAGATAGGTTCGTAGATTATAAAGTATAGCTTTTCATCTCATCCTGAGTTCAAGTTTCAGTTGGGTCCTCGTGCTGTGCCAATCTATCCCTTCAGATAGTTAATGAATGGAGCCCAGATTTTATCGATTGAGCTGTATTTCTAAAGTCTAAATTCCTTTGCTTCCTTCCTGCAATTCTCATACTGATATACACAGCCTTTTACCCTGTCGGGGAATGAAGAACCAGAGGAGAGAGGTTTAAGGTGAGAGAGGAAAGATTTAATAGGAACAGACTTTTCACTCAGTGGATGTTGGGTGTATGGAACAAGCTATCAGAGGATGTAGTTGAGGCAGGGACTATAAGAACATTTCAAAGACATTGGAACAGGTACACAGATAGGAAAGGTTTTGATGGATGTGACAATAGACAATAGGTGCAGGAGAGGCCATTCGGCCCTTCGAGCCAGCACCGCCATTCAATGTGATCATGGCTGATCATCCCCAATCATTACCCCGTTCCTGCCTCCCCCCCCCCCCCCCCCCATATCCCCTGACCGCTATCTTTAAGAGCCCTATCTAGCTCTCTCTTGAAAGTATCCAGAGAACTGGCCTCCACCGCCCTCTGAGGCAGAGAATTCCACAGACTCACAACTCTCTGTGAGAAAAAGTGTTTCCTCGTCTCCGTTCTAAATGGCTTACCCCTTATTCTTAAACTGGTGGCCCCTGGTTCTGGACTCCCCCAACATCGGGAACATGTTTCCTGCCTCTAGCGTGTCCAAGCCCTTAACAATCTTATATGGACCTAACGCGGGCAGGTGGGACTGACATAGATGAGGCATCTTACTTAGCATGGGCGAGTTGGGCCGAAGGGCCTGTTTCTGTGCTTTTTTTTAAACTCTATGATATAACAGGAACACACTTCTACAGTTTAACACCAATCCACTTATTAAGTGGAGCCTGATCTACTTGCCATTTTATGATGTGTCCATGGGCCTGGCAGATTAATTGCATGCAGTGTTATTTGCATTGCATTACACCAAGATTTCAGGGTCTCTTGCCTCCCCTCTGCTGACACAAGGACAGTAAGTGGAAATGGAGAGGGCAGTGCATGTGGACAGAGCTTGGCTTCATTTCCACAATGACTCAGTCAGCCTGGAAGGGCAACAGGCAAATTGATAGACATTTGGCACAAATACTTCAATCAGAGCCATGCTTTTCTCTGAGCTCCAAATTCACCTTGACTTCACCCACTATGTCCCGGTTTCTCACAAGATTATATTTTAACCAGAGTTATTTTTACAAGCAGCCCTACTATCTGTGAGGCGCCTGTGTACTGACCCACTGATGTGCAGCACTGTGTAGCTGCAATGATACTTCTCTCAGTACTTCTGCTTGTACTCGCTAGAATTTAGAAGATTGAGGGGGGATCTTATAGAAACTTACAAAATTCTTAAGGGGTTGGACAGGCTAGATGCAGGAAGATAGTTCCCGATGTTGGGGAAGTCCAGAACAAGGGGTCACAGTTTAAGGATAAGGGGGAAATCTTTTAGGACCGAGATGAGGAAAACATTTTTCACACAGAGAGTGGTGAATCTGTGGAATTCTCTGCCACAGAAGGTAGTTGAGGCCAGTTCATTGGCTATATTTAAGAGGGAGTTAGATGTGGCCCTTGTGGCTAAAGGGATCGGGGGTATGGAGAGAAGGCAGGTACAGGATACTGAGTTGGATGATCAGCCATGATCATATTGAATGGTAGTGCAGGCTCGAAGGGCCGAATGGCCTACTCCTGCACCTATTTACTATGTTTCTTGGCCAGGCCCCCAGCATTTATACGTCATTTCTTAAAACATAGCTAGAGCACTGTAGCCTCACTGTAGGGAAACATAGAAACAAGATGCAACAGCAGGCCACTCGGCCCTTTGAGCCAGCACCGCGATTCAATATGATCACGGCTAATTGGAGAGATCTTTCAAAGATCTAGCATATGGGTGATATCCCAAATGGCCTTTGTCTTGTCAATTAACATTGCATGGAATTTGAAACGTGTGTATGATTGAAGATCCACATACGTTTCTGGGAGATGCAGTTCCTTTAGATTCTGGACATGTATACACACATATACGCCCTTCGGGAAAAAAAATCGAGGCAGGTCTCGGGATCGAGCTGGATTTGTTAATAGCAAATCAGCTGATAAGGGGGTCTGATTTTACTGTAGCTAATCCCACCTTTAGACTCTAGCGATACAGCACGGAAACAGGCCCTTCGGCCCATTGAGTCCGCGCTGACCAGCAAACACTAGCGCATATCCTGCACACTAGGGATGATTTACAATTCACAGAAGCCAATTACCCTACGAACCTGCACGTCTTTGGAGGGTGGGGGAAAACCGGAGCACCCGGAGAGAACGTACAAACTCCACACAGGCAGCACCCGTCGTCAGAATCACACCCGGGTCTCTGGCGCTGTAAAACCCCCTGGCCCACGGTACGAGTTCATTCCAAGAGCTCTCTCTCCCGAGTTTGCCCTGATTCGAACTCGGAGATTTACGGTAATGGCCACTCGTCGGTACTCGGGGCTCTCGTGGACATTTTTCAACATGTTGAAAAATCTTCACGAGTCTTGCCTGTCGTTAGCGAGTCTTCCCGAGTACCTGCCGTTAGCGTTACGAGCCGCTAAAAGACGTCCCCGAGCTCAGACGTACCCGCTACGTTCATTCTCCGTGCTTACCACGAGTTTGATTTTTTTAGAAGTCGGGAGAACCCGAAACGTTGCCTATTTCCTTCGCTCCATAGATGCTGCCTCACCCGCTGAGTTTCTCCAGCACTTATGTCTACCCCTGAAAACTATGGCTCATTGAGTGCTTATTCAGTACTTAAATCTGATGAGTGTTTCTGCCTTCCAACACACCATCAACATAGAACAGTACAGCACAGAAACAGGCCCTATGGCCCACAATGTCTGTGCCCAACATGTTACCACAAGTTAAACTGACCTCCTCTGCCTGCACGTGTTCCATATCCCTCCACTCCCTGCATATCAGTGTGCCTATCTAAAAACCTCTTAAACACCACCACCACCACCCCATGGCAGCATGTTCCAGGCACCCATTCATCTGAAGAAGGGTTTCGGCCCGAAAAGTTGCCTATTTCCTTCGCTCCATAGATGCTGCTGCACCCGCTGAGTTTCTCCAGCACTTTTGTCTACCTTCGATTTTCCAGCATCTGCAGTTCCTTCTTAAACCCATTCATTACTCCATGAAAAAACACTTGCCCCGCACAGAGCTAGATAGGGCTCTTAAAAATAGCGGAGTCAGGGGATATGGGGAGAAGGCAGGAACGGGGTACTGATTATTGATGATCAGCCATGTTCACATTGAATGGCGGTGCAGGCTCGAAGGGCCGAATGACCTACTCCTGCACCTATTGTCTATTGTCTATTGTCACCTATGTGGTCACAGGGGGAACGCGCAAACTCCGTACAGACAGCACCCGTAGTCAGGATCAAACCTGGGTCTCTCCGGCGCTGTGAGGCAGCAGCTCTACCTCTGCGCCACCCTGTCTTTGTGTTCCTCCTACATTGTGTGCTCTGTGTGTTACGCACGGACCCCGGCTCCATTTGTTTTGCTCCCCTTGCCCTTGCCCTGCGCTTTGCCCAAACCAACCTTGCCAGGCACAAAATGCTGGCGTAACTCAGCGGGACAGGCAGCATCTCTGGGGAGAAGAAATGGGTGACTCCAGCATTTTGTGTCCACCTTCGATTTGAACCAGCATCTGCAGTTCTTTCCCACACATGATTTTGCCAGGCTCTAGGCCCACCTCCAGGCCTGGGCCCACTGTGCCCCCCCTCCCAGCCACAGCCTTGCCCTAGCTAACACCTGGCCGTGCAATCTCTGCCAGGGCTGAGACCTCGCCCCAAGCTCCAGCCCTGTTGTTCATTAGTCCCCATATTGCCTTCACATCACGAAAGAACAAAGGACAGCAGTGCTTCCAAAGCTTGGTTACCATGGAAACAGCCATTATTGGTGTTAGTCCTCAAATATATAACTAGTTCAGTAATGTTTCCCTCGTGGAGCCACAGCAGAGACATCAAGCCTGCATTTTGTGCGCAAGTCTTAAGAATGACCCCATAACCCTCTGAGTTAATGTCTCAGCTCAAAGACCCCTCGTCAGATGGGTTTATCGAAAGATCTTCGGCCTGGAATGTTAACTCTGTTTCCCTTCCCACAGGTCTGGCCTGATCTGCTGAGTATTTTCAATATTTTCTATTTTATTTTAAATATCTAGCTATATTTAAGAGGGAGTTAGATGTGGCCCTTGTGGCTAAAGGGATCAGGGGGTATGGAGAGAAGGCAGGTACAGGATACTGAGTTGGATGATCAGCCATGATCATATTGAATGGCGGTGCAGGCTCGAAGGGCTGAATGGCCTACTCCTGCACCTATTTTCTATGTTTCTAGTAGTCTTTTTAAAATAAAATATTCCACAATCTTCTGACTGTAAACCATTGTAAACTACGATAGGCAGGTTCCAGCTAATAGCCAGTTGGCAATAGGCTCCTTCACAAGCTTTGGAGGAGCAAAGCATATCGAATTGCAGGGTGATGCAGCTCAGAAGGCCATTCAGCCCATCGTGTCATTACTGGCCCTTTTGAAAGACTTGTCGTACTCCCCTGCCTTTTGGGGCGGCACGGTGGTGCAGCGGTAGAGTTGCTGCCTCACAGCCCCAGAGATCCGGGTTCGATCACGGCGACTGCCGCTGTCTGAACGGAGTTTGCACGTTCACCCTGTGTCCGCGTGGGTTTTCTCTGGATGCGCCGGTTTCCCTCCCAAACTCCAAAGGCGTGCGGGTTTGTAGGATGATTAACTTTGGTAAAAATTGTCCCTAGAGTGGGATAGTGCTAGTGTTTGGTGATCGCTGGTCAGTGCGGTCTCAGTAGGCCAAACAGAATGTTTCGGACTGTTTCAGCATTGTATCTCTAGAGTCTAAAGTCCTACTGTTGTACAGTGTCCTGTGAATATTACCCTTCCTGTGGGCAGCACAGTGGCACAGTGGTAGAGTTGCAGCCTTGCAGTGCCAGAGACCCTTGCCGCGATCTCAGCTGCTGTCTTTGTGGAGTTTGTACTACTCCCTGGGACAGCGTGGGTTTCCTCCAGATGCCCTGGTTTCCTTCTAGGTACCAAAGATACGAGGGGACTGTGGATTAATATCCCCTCTTTAAATTGCCCCGAGTGTGTAATTGCCGCGAGTTGATGCGAAAGTGGGATAACATAGAACTAGTGTGAACGGGCGATCGTGGCATGGACTTGTCGGGCCGAAGGGCCTGTTTCCATGCCGCACCTTTCAATCAATTCAATCAATCGATCGTACGTATCCCAGTCGGAGGACCACGCTGAAGCAGTGGGGATCCAGCTTCTACCGATATTGTATGCCTTTAGGCTTTAGAGATACGTCACGGAAACAGGCCCTTCGGCCCACCGAGTCAATGCTAACTAGCGATCACCCTGTAAAATAACACTATAATACACACCAGGGACAATTTAACAACTTACCAAAGCCAATTAACCTACAAACATGCACGTCTTTGGAGTGAGGACGTGCAAGGAAACTAGAGCACCCAGAGACTTTAGAAACATAGTAAATAGGTGCAGGAATAGGCCATTCGGCCCTTCGAGCTTGCACCGCCATTCAATATGATCATGGCTGATCATCCAACCCAGTATCCCATACCTGCCTTCTCTCCATACCCCCTGATCCCTTTAGCCACAAGGGCCACATCTAACTCCCTCTTAAATATAGTCAATGTTTTCTTTAAGGATGCAACACGGAAACAGGCCGTGCTGGGTCCGCGCCGACCAGCGACTAGCTGCGCAATAGCACTATCCTACACACGAGGGACAATTTACACAAGCCAATTAACCCACAAACCTGCACGCCATGGGGATGTGGGAGGAAACCAGAGCACCTGGAGAAAACCCACGTGGTCACAGGGAGATCGTACAAACTCTGTACACAGACAGCACCTGTAGTCAGGATCGAACCCAGGTATCGGGCGTTGTGAGGCAGCAACTCAGCCGCCCTAACCGATCTGTAGCCACTCGCTTTGGGCTCTGTTGTCACATCACTGGCCAATACCATTGCCTAATGAGAGATGGCTTCTCCCTCCTGTTCCTACCAAGAGGGTGGAGCTGTGCCTGCCCCTTTTCCGGGGATACGTCCTTGCCCGGGTGCGGATAGAAAGGGAATACGCCCTGTCTACGGGCACCCTGAGGGAGTTCCGGGACCGCTGGGCACCGAGGGGGGTTGAATGTATCCTGGACAAGGATTGCAATATAGTTGTTTAGCAGTTGCTTAGCATTTTTGTTCGTCTTGTATTATGGTGGCGTTTTGTTTTATTGTATTGTAAATACTATTTTAATATTTGAATAAATATTTTTGATTTAAAAAAAAAAAAAAAAAAAAAAGAGGGTGGAGCTGCCTTGGTGCCGATTATCACCAAACATTTTGTGCGTGGCACAATTTGACCCAAGGCTTCACATGGCGATGAATGCATCCAACTGTTGTCAAGCCAGTTGTTGGTGTGAGCTTCCTGTGTGAAAATTGGCTGCCACATTTCCTGAAGCATAACATCGGTTACACTTCAGAAAAATCTTGGCCGGCTGTGATCTGAATTGGCAGTGGTGGAGGTGCGGGGTGTATGAAAGACTTACTGTGAAGACATCACTTCCAGTCTCATTCCACACGGCAGAATCTTAACTACCCTCTTTCCACAGATGAGATCCGAGTTCTTAGCAAAAGGATTTGAGTATAAGAGCAGGGAGGTTCTACTGCAGTTGTACAGGGTCTTGGTGAGACCACACATGGAGTATTGCGTACAGTTTTGGTCTCCTAATCTGAGGAAAGACATTCTTGCCATAGAGGGAGTACAGAGAAGGTTCACCAGACTGATTCCTGGAATGGCAGGACTTTCATATAAAGAAAGACTGGATAGACTCGGCTTGTACTCGCTAGAATTTTGAAGATTGAGGGGGGATCTTATAGAAACTTACAAAATTCTTAAGGGGTTGGACAGGCTAGATGCAGGAAGATTATTCCCGATGTTGGGGAAGTCCAGAACAAGGGGTCACAGTTTAAGGATAAGAGGGAAGTCTTTTAGGACCGAGATGGGAAAATCATTTTTTACACAGAGAGTGGTGAATCTGTGGAATTCTCTGCCACAGAAGGTAGTTGAGGCCAGTTCATTGGCTATATTTAAGAGGGAGTTAGATGTGGCCCTTGTGGCTAAAGGGATCAGGGGGTATGGAGAGAAGGCAGGGATGGGATACTGAGTTGGATGATCAGCCATGATCATATCGAATGGCGGTGCAGGCTCGAAGGGCCGAATGGCCTACTACTGCACCTATTTTCTATGTTTCTATGTTTCTGTGTTGTGGATGAAGCCCGGACTATCACGCAAAACCTTGCTCCCTTCCACAAACTCCATCTACACCTCACGCTGCCTCGGCAAGGCCAGCATCATCATCAATGACCCAGTCTCACCCCCGGTCACCCCCTCTTCTCCCCTCTCCCATCAGGCAAGAGGTACAGAAGTGTGAAAACGCACACCTCCAGATTCAGGGACAGTTTCTTCCCTGCTGTTATCAGGCAACTGAACCATCCTACCACCAACTAGAGTGTGGTCCTGACCAACCATCTACCTCATTGGAGACCTTTGAACGATATTTAATCGGACTTAATGGGTTATATGCTTTATTCTTTATCTATCTATTCACAGTGGAAGGCTGGATTGTATTCATGCACTTGGTGTTGAATGGATAGCAGGCAACAAAAAAGCTTTTCGCTGTACCTCAATACACACATGATAATAATGAACTCATGTAAACTGCAGCAGAGTCAATTTTAGCAAAAGCTACAAAAACCTTCAGGCCTCCTCCTCTTCCCCACATTGTACACGTTCCTCACTGGTTCTTGTCGACAAGATGCCAACACATCTGACTCTAACTCCAGTTGGAACATAGACCATAGAACAGTACAGCACAGGAACAGGCCCTTCGGCCCACAACGTTTGTGCCGAACATGATGCCGTTAAATTGATCCCATCTGCCTGTACATGATCCATATCCCTCTATTCCCTGCATATCTATGTGCCTATCTAAAAGCCTCTTAAATACCACTATCGTATCTGCCTCCTTCACCACCCATTGCGGTGTGAACCAGGCCCCCAGCAAAAAAAAACTTGCCCCGCTCATCCCCGTTAAACTCCCCCCCCCCTCTCACCACCAGGGCAGTGGTAGAGTTGCTGCCTTATGCCCCTGTCCCACTTAGGAAACCTGAACGGAAACCTCTGGAGACTTTGAGCCCCGCCCAAGGTTTCCGTGCGGTTCCCGGAGTTTCCCGGAGATCTTTGTCAGTCTCTCTACCTGCTTCCACTACCTGCAACCTCCGGCAACCACCTGCAACCTCCGGGAACCGCACGGAAGGAAACCTTGGGTGGGGCGCAAAGTCTCCAGAGGTTTCCGTTCAGGATTCCTAAGTGGGACAGGGGCATAACAGTGCTTGCCCCGCCGGAGCCTGGAGACCCGGGTTTGATCCCGACTACGGGGTGCCGTCTGTACGGAGTTTGCACGCTCTCCCCGTGACCGCGCGAGTTGTCTACAAGATCTTCGGTTTCCTCTCACGCTCCAAAGATGTACAGGTTTGTAGGTCAATTGGCTCGGTAAATGTAAAAAGTGTCCCTAGTGTGTGTCGGGTAGTGTTAATGTGCGGTGATCGCTGGTCAGCCCGGACCCGGTGGGCCGGTTTCCGCGCTGCATCTCAAAACTAAACTAAACTTATAGCTGCGCCCCCTAGTGTTGGACATTTCCACCCTGGGGGAAAGGTTCTGACTGTCTACCCTATCTATGCCTCTCATAATGTTATATACTTCAATCATCTCCCCTCAACCCCCTACACTCCAGCGAAAACAGTCCAAGTCTATCCAACCTCGCTCTGCAGCTGAAACCTTCGGATCCAGGCGGCATTCTGGTAAACCACCCTCTCCAGTCTCTCTAAAGCTTCTACATCCTGTAATGGGGCGACCAGAATTGCATACAATACTGCACATGCGGCCTAACCAATGTCCTATAGAAGGTACACAAAAATGCTGGAGAAACTCAGCGGGTGCAGCAGCATCTATGGTGCGAAGGAAATAGGCAACGTTTCGGGCCGAAACCCTAGAGCTGCATCAGGACTTCAATAGACAATAGACAATAGGTGCAGGAGTATGCCATTTGGCCCTTTGAGCCAGCACCGCCATTCAATGTGATCATGGCTGATCATCCACAATCAGTACCCCGTTCCTGCCTTCTCCCCATATCCCTTGACTCCGCAATCTTTAAGAGCCCTATCTCTTGAAAGTATCCAGAGAACTGAGGCAGAGAATTCCACAGACTCACAACTCTCTGTGAGAAAAAGTGTTTCCTCATCTCCGTTCTAAATGGCTTACCCCTTATTCTTAAACTGTGGCCCCTGGTTCTGGACTCCCCCAACATCGGGAACATGTTTCCTGCCTCTAGCGTGTCCAAACCCTTAACAATCTTATATGTTTCAATGAGATCTCCTCTCATCCTTCTAAACTCCAGAGTGTACAAGCCCAGCTCAGCATATGACAGTCCCGCCATCCTGGGAATTAACCTTGTAAACCTCCTGTTGCTCTCAATCATTTCACAATACATTCACACACAGCACCTCTAGTAACGATCAGGCACCGCTCACCACTAGGGACAACCCTTTTTCTCTGCTGTTAAATATTTAAACCGGGAGCAATTAGTAGCTCTGTCATTAGTTTTCAGTTTGGAAATACAGCGTGGAAACAGGCCCTTCGGCCCACCGAGTCCGTGCAGACCCAGATCACCCGTACACTAGTTCTATCCTACAATCCTTCTGAACCTTCTGAATTTTGTAGTCGGCAGGGCAGTACTCTGCACATCGCCAACTTTGACAATTAAACATTTTTACCAAGCCAATTAACCTACAAACCTGTACGTCTTTGGAGTGCGGGAGGAAACCGAAGTTCTCGGAGAAAACCCACGCAGATCACGGGGAGAACGTACAAACTCCGTACAGACAGCACCGGTAGTCGGGATCGAACCCGGGTCTCTGGCGCTGCATTTTGCTGTAAGGCAGCAACTCTACCGCTGTGCCATCGTGACTCTGGGGCCAATTTACAGAATAACCTAATAACCTACAAACCCGCACGTCTTGGGAGTTAAATCTTTCTCCTCTCATGAATGTCATGTCACGATACTCTGAATACGGTCTGACCGACCAGTGCCATACAGCGTCAGCATTACATCCCTGTTTTTATATTCTAGTCTTTAGTTTAGTCAAGAGGCACAGAGCGGAAACAGGCCCTCCGAGTCTGCGCCGACCAGCGATCCCCGCACGCTAACACAATCCTACACACGCCAGGGACAATTTACAATTTTTCCAAGCCAAATGAATCTACAAACCTGCACGTCTTTGGAGCGTGGGAGGAAACCAATATATTTACAATTGTTCACTTCTTTGGCGTGTGGGAGGAAACAGGAGCGCCCGGAGAAAACCCACGCAGTCACGGAGAGAACGTACTAACTCCGAACAGACAGCGGAGCAGACAGAGCCTGTACGGAGTTTGTACGCTCTCCCCGTGACCTGTGTGGATTTCCTCCGAGATCTTCGGTTTTCCTCCCACACTCCGGAGACGTGCAGGTTTGTAGGTTAAATTGGCTGGGTTTTAAATGTGACATTGTCCCCAGTGTGTGTAGGGTGGCGTTTGTGTGCGGGGATCGCTGGTCGGCGTGGACTCGGTGGGCCGAAGGGTCTGTTTCAACATCGAGAAGAGAATCCAGAAGATGTTGTTTCAGTTAACCCCCCCCCCCCCCCACACCACGTCTCCTCCTCCAATCTCAATAGACAATAGACAACAGGTGCAGGAGTAGGCCATTTGGCCCTTCGAGCCAGCACCGCCATTCAATGTGATCATGGCTGATCATCCCCAATCAGTACCCCGTTCCTGCCTTCTCCCCATATCCCCTGACTCCGCTATCTTTAAGAGCCCTATCTAGCTCTGTCTTGAAAGTATCCACCGCCCTCTGAGGCAGAGATTTCCACAGACTCACAACTCCCAGAGATGAAAGCTTCCCCTGTGAATGTTGGGGGGGCGTGAAGGACATCAGTCGTATCCGAGAGCATAGATTCCTTCTGAATGCACGGTGTGCTATGGAGGGACAGGCTCTCAGAAGGGTTCCCAACTGGAAAATATGGACACAGGCCAACAGCCTTTCCAAAAAAAAAATAATTTAAAAATCAGGGAAAAAAGCAGAGAGTCGGGTTGTAAATAAGCTGAGAGCAAGGCCGAGGGTTTATGTTATTTTTTCAGTGTTTCAAGTCCTTTGGCATGTCGCATATCAAAGCTCAGCGCAGCATCTGGTATGCAGCAGGGAGCCTGTGTTACTGGCTCAGTGATAAACAGCAGTCTGATGTATAAAGCAACTGCCCCATTGCGCCTATCTTCATCATTGTTAAACTCAGACCCTGAGCTGGAGGGAGAGCCCGTGGTCCAGCCTTGCGGTGGCAGGGCATGGGGGGTTTGGACAGCTTGGCTCCGGTGGTCACCCTAGTGAACACTCTGCTTCTAGAAGCATAGAAATATAGAAAAATTGGTGAAAGAGTAGGCCATTCGGCCCTTCGATTCAGCACCGCCATTCCACATGATTTACAATCAGTACCCCGTTCCTGCTTTTCCCACATATCCTTTGATTCCTTTAGCCCTACAAGCTAAATCTGACTCTCTCTTGAAAACATCTAGTGAATCGGTCTCCACTGCCTTCTGTGGCTGAGAATTCCACAGATTCACAACTGAAGATTTTCTTTCCTCATCTCTGTCCTAAATGGTGGTGTAATCTCTGGAATTCTCTGCCACAGAAGGTAGTTGAGGCCACAGTTCATCGGCTATATTTAAGAGGGAGTTGGATGTGGCCCTTGTGGCTAAATGGGATCAGGGGGTATGGAGAGAAGGCAGGGATGGGATACTGAGTTGGATGATCAACCATGATCATCTTGAATGGCGGTGCAGGCTCGAAGGGCCGAATGGCCTCCTCCTGCGCCTATTGTCGATGTTTCTATGTTTCTAAACGGCCTACCCCTTATTCCCAAGAATGTGTGTGTGGGTGGGGAAGTGTTATAGTGTGCGGGGTGATCGCTGGCCGGCTCAGAATCGGTGAGCAGAAGGGCCTGTTTCCGCGCTGTATCTCTACATTCTAAACTCCAGCCCGTGCAACACAGAACCAATGTTAAAAAGCGGATCTATCTGAGACATGACATCTCCAGCTATGTACCAGGCATGTAATCATTTCAGGGATTGCTGCTCATCCATGTGTGCCTGACACTGCATTGCAGCCCATATATGAAACATCTCTCTAATGCATTGTGCCACTAATGGATCTTGCAAAATCATTTGAACCAGAAATCCTTGAGCAACTACAATAGGTAGACTGGATTACCTAGCAACGATGGTGTTTTGATCTCATTGCGTTTTAAAGAAAAGGGTTGTTGAATTTGGTCTGAGTCTCCCTGATATTCTCTTAAAGCGACACTACACCTCTCGTCATTTCACCACAAAGGGTGGTGGGGGTCATGGAACAAGCTGCCAGAGGAGGTAGTTGAGGCAGGGACTATCCCAACATTTAAGAAACAGTTAGGTAGACAAAAGTGCTGGAATAACTCAGCGGATGAGGCAGCATCTATGGAGCGAAGGAAATAGGCCGAAACCCTTCTTAAGAAACAGTTAGACAGGTACATGGATAGGGCAGGTTTGGAGGGATATGGACCAAACGCAGGCAGGTGGGACTAGTGGGAAGTTAGATTTCTCTAACTTCAAATAACCCCTACACTCCGTCTCTCTCCATCCCTCCCCCACCCAAGGCACACCAGCTTCTCGTTCCCACCTAGCAAACCGCCAACAGTGGCCTGTTTACTTTATCATTGTCATTCATTTGTTCTACATCTCTCTACATCACCATCTATTTCTCTCGTTTCCCTTTCCCCTGACAAGTCTGAAGAAGGGTCTCGACCCGAAACGTCACCCATTCCTTCTCTCCAGAGATGCTGCCTGTCCCGCTGAGCTACTCCAGCGCTTTGTGTCTATCTCCGGTTTAAACCAGCATCTGCAGTTCCTCCCTACACATGTAGCTGGGACATGTTGGCCGGTGTGGGGACAAGTTGGGCCGAAGGGTTGTATCTCTCCGTGATTTTAAGACAGTATGACCAGCCAAGTATGGATGTTTCTCTTCTTCTCCATCCTGACGAGACTGTTGAGATGTTACAGTCCCCTGTTTTTGGTAAATCTGTACATTGATATTCATATTGCTTTGTCTAGATGCTCCCCACCACATCCAGTCTGCTGCTGAAACCTCCCCCCTTCCCTTTGGTATCAATCGATGACTATTCCAACATTTTGGAGGAAGAAGGAACTGCAGATGCCTGTCTACCAAACAAAAAGGACACAAAGTGCCGGAGTAACTCAGCGGGTCAGGCAGCTTCTCTGGAGAATGTGGATAGGTGATATTTCAGGCCGGGCCTCTTCATCAGATTGGATGGACAAAAGTTGGACGTTTAAGAACTTTGTGTCCTTTTGTGTAAACCAGCCTCTGCAGTTCCTTATTCCTTTCTTCAATGTTCCCATGAAGTGGGATGCACAGAGTGAAATCCTCCAATACAATAATTAAAAACCGGGTCAGCCAATTGTCCGTTTTCTTTGCCATCTTGATAATCGTGGATGATTTGCGCATCTCCAACCACCTGTAATCTGACGAGTCTGAAGACGGGTCCCGTCCCATAACGTTACCCGTTCCTTCTCTCCAGAGATACTGCCTGTCCAGCTGAGTTACTCCAGCATTTAGATAGATAGATAGATATAATTTATTGCCACACAACCAGGGTTGGTGGAAATTTGGCCCACTGAGTCCATGCTGTCATATCGATTACCCATTCAAATGTGTTCAAACTTAATTGAGTATTTTGAGGAGGTAACAAAGATGATTGATGAGGGTAGGACCATGGATGTTATCTACATTGCCTTTAGTAAGGTATTTGACAAGGTTCCGTATGGTAGGCAGATTCCAGAAGGTTATGTTGCACGGACTTCACGGACTTAGTCTAGTTTAGTTTAGTTTAACTTAGAGATACAACATGGGGGCAGGCCCTTCGGCCCATCAAGTCCATGCTGACCACCGTTCACTCGTTCACAGTAGTTCTATGCTATCCCACTTTCTCATCCACTCCCTACACACTAGGGGGAAGTTTACAGAGGCCAATTAGCTTACAAACCCACACGTCTTTGGGACGAAGGAGAACCCAGTAGGAACCCGCGCAGTCACAGGGAGAACATGCAAACTCCACACGGACAGCACCCGAGGTCAGGATCGAACAGGGGTCACTGGAGGTGAAATGCAGCGGCACTACGAGCTGCACCACTGTGCTGCCCGGATCACATCAGGTTGCAGGCCTTATTTATAACCTCCTCTTAGAAACATAGAAACATAGAAATTAGGTGCAGGAGTAGGCCATTCGACCCTTCGAGCCTGCACCGCCATTCAATATGATCATGGCTGATCATCCAACTCAGTATCCCGTACCTGCCTTCTCTCCATACCCTCTGATCCCCTTAGCCACAAGGGCCACATCTAACTCCCTCTTAAATATAGCCAATGAACTGGCCTCGACTACCCTCTGTGGCAGAGAGTTCCAGAGATTCACCACTCTCTGTGTGAAAAAAGTTCATCTCATCTCGGTTTTAAAGGATTTCCCCCTTATCCTTAAGCTGTGACCCCTTGTCCTGGACTTCTCTTGTGAGAACTCTTTCCCATTCCTCTAGCCCAGCCCCTCCAAAACCCAGGGATCAATCTCTATAATTGAATTAGGGGCGGCACGGAGGCGCAGCGGTAGAGTTGCTGCCTTAAAGTGCTTGCAGCGCCGGAGACCCAGGTTCGATCCCGACTACGGGCGCTTCTCTGTACGCAGTTTGTACGTTCTCCTCGTGACCTGCGTGGGTTTTTCTCCAAGACCTTCGGTTTCCTCCCACACTCTGCTGAGAGAATGAAGCAGCTGGGCTTGTAGACTCTGAAGTTTAGAAGGATGAGAGGAGATCTCATTGAAACATATAAGATTGTTAAGGGTTTGGACACGCTGGAGGCAGGAAACATGTTCCCGATGTTGGGGGAGTCCAGAACCAGGGGCCACACAGTTTAAGAATAAGGGGTAAGCCATTTAGAACGGAGACGAGGAAACCCTTTTTCTCACAGAGAGTGGTGAGTCTGTGGAATTCTCTGCCTCAGAGGGCGGTGGAGGCTTTCAAGAGAGAGCTAGATAGGGCTCTTAAAGATAGCGGAGTCAGGGGATATGGGGAGAAGGCAGGAACGGTGTACTGATTGGGGATGATCAGCCATGATCACATTGAATGGCGGTGCTGGCTCGAAGGGCCGAATGGCCTACTCCTGCACCTATTGTCTATTGTCTATTGCCTACACTAGGGACATTTTTTACATATACATCAAGCCAATAAATCCACAAACCTGGAGTGTGGGAGGAAACCGAAGTTCTCGGAGGAAATCCGCACAGGTCACGGGGAGAACGTACAAACTCCGTACAGTCAGTACCCGTAGCCAGGACGGAACCCGGGTCTCTGGCGCTGTGAGCCCTGCAAAGCAGCAACTTTACCGCTGCACCACCGTGGGCTGAAGGGCCTGTTTTGGTGACACGCTAAAGGCAGGAAACATGTTCCCGATGTTGGGGGAGTCCAGAACCAGTAGGTTTACAAGGTTAATTCCCGGGTTGGCGGGACTGTCATATGCTGAGAGAATGGAGCAGCTGGGCTTGTACACTCTGAAATTTAGAAGGATGAGAGGAATCTCATTGAAACATATAAGATTGTTAAGGGTTTGGACACGCTAGAGGCAGGAAACATGTTCCCGATGTTGGGGGAGTCCAGAACCAGGGGCCACACAGTTTAAGAATAAGGAGTAAGCCATTTAGAACGGAGACGAGGAAACACTTTTTCTCACAGAAAGTGGTGAGTCTGTGGAATTCTCTGCCTCAGAGGGCGGTGGAGGCAGGTTCTCTGGATGCTTTCAAGAGAGAGCTAGATAGGGCTCTTAAAAATAGCAGAGTCAGGGGATATGGGGAGAAGGCAGGAACGGGGTACTGATTGGGGATGATCAGCCATGATCTCATTGAATGGCGGTGCTGGCTCGAAGAGAAGGCAGGAACGGGGTACTGATTGGGGATGACCAGCCATGATCACATTGAATGGCGGTGCTGGCTCGAAGGGCCGAATGGCCTACTCCTGCACCTATTGTCTATTGTCTATTGTCTATTGACTCCAAAGATGTACAGGTTTGTAGGTGAATTGGCTTGGTGCAAGTGCAAATTGCCCCCAGTGTGTGTGTGGGATAGAGTTAGTGTGCGGGGATTGCCGGACGAGTTGGGCCGAAGGGCCTCTGTATATCTAGCCTAAACCAAACATAATAAAATCTGATATGCAACAGGGAGCTCACGTTTAACAATCACAAGCCTGGGCTGCAAAGCACTACAATGCATCTTTAAGCTAAGTGAGCTGATTTATTAATCCATTTAACATTGCCCTAAATCACATCACCCCCCCCAATATCCCTTGAAGATGCAAGAAACTGGTAGATGTGGTGTAAGATTGGTGACTTTAATTCTGGATCCATTCTCTCTGATCCCCGCTCCAGTGCAGTGACGGTCTCCCTGGGGACTCTTGCCCGGAGATTAAATAGCTGATATTGAAACACAGGCTGACAGAATCAATATCGAAACATCTTTCAGCATTTGAGAGATGCAGAATGAATCTTTAATGCCTTTGGTTAAAAATGAAACCTCTGGAGATGGAGGCACGCTCTCTGTGATCTGTCACTGGGTACAAAGCCTTGCCTTCTCCACTTTCACAGTGGATGCCAATAATCCTTCGGTGGTTCTGCTGCTTGTGGCAGTGCGGAGGAAGGAAGCTGGAATCTAATTGAACCGTATTCCCGGGATGGGAAAATCGGAATCCTAGACGGCAGAGCCTTAAGACAAGACGGGCAGATATTAGAGTTTGTAGATGCAGTGCGGAGACAGGCCCTTCGGCCCACCGAGTTCATACCAACCTCTACGCCTATGTTACCCCGCTTTCTACAGAATAAGGAGTAAGCCATTAAGAACGGAGACAAGGAAACACTTTTTCTCACAGAGAGTGGTGAGTCTGTGGAATTCTCTGCCTCAGAGGTTCCCTGGATGTTTTCAAGAGAGAGCTAGATAAGGCTCTTAAAAATAGCGGAGTCAGGGGATATGGGGAGAAGGCAGGAATGGGGTACTGATTGGGGATGATCAGCCATGATCACATTGAAGAGCCAAATGGCCTACTCCTGCATCTATTGTCTATTGTTTATTGTCTATTGACTATCACATCCACCACCACCATAGTGCTGAGTGATGCTCTGGAGTTTTTCAGCGTATTACATCCAGATCCAGGTCCAATGGGTGGAAGGGAATGAAATGTTTTATTGGCACATGTGACAAGTCGCAGTGAAATCCTTTGCTTGCATAACCAAGGTATGTGAATAGTCGCTATATAAAGGGCAGCGACAACATTTACAAAGTATCCCGCTCTGGCTCCTCTTTGTTCTCCCTCACCCCCCTCCCCCTCCACCACGCCGGGTCCCCCATTGTTCTGGCCCCCTTCACGGCAGTTCCCCCGCGCCCTCATCGACCGCCGACCGCGGTTCGACCCGCGAGGCTTCACCGCAAACCGTGGCCCCGGAGCGCGAGACGGTCGAAAGCTTCAGCGGATGACAGCGGCAGTGCCACTGATCCCGTGGCATTATTCAAAGGAACAGTTTTGCTTCCGAGGGCTTCGGTAACCGCACGCCGGCTGTGGAGGTTATTAGCAGAGAGACTGCAAACGCTGGGTGGATATCTGACAGGGAGCACACAGTGTGTGCTGAGCGAATGATAGCTGAGCGAGCGTGCGCCAGGGCCTGTGTTAAACCAAGTGCACAACATCCACTGATTGCATCATTGGCTTAATCCACAAATCTCATTATGTTGCAGGGCGACACGGCAAACTGCAATTAGAGCGCTCCACACATCCAGCCTCACTGATACACACACACACACACACACACACACACACACACACACACGCTCACATGCACACACACACACACACACACACACACACTCACATGCACACACACATGCACACACACACACACACACACACACACACACACACACACACACGCTCACATGCACCCGACACCACACACACACACACACACACAGACACACACACACACACACACACACACACACACACACACACACACACACTCACATGCACACACACATGCACACACACACACACACACACACACACACACACACACACCACACACACCACACACACACACACACACACACACACACACACATGCACACATACTTTCACACACACACACACACACACACACACACACACCACACACACACACACACCACACACACACACACCACCCACACACACACCACCCATACACACACACACATTCACAGACACACACACACACACACACAGACACACACTACACATTCACACCACACTCCACACCCACCACTACCTACACACACACACACACCACCACACACACACACACACACACACACACACACACACACACACACACACACACACACACACACACTCACACACACACACCACACACACCTACTGGTTCATA